>NC_060240.1:36057106-36361551 GCF_021155785.1 Neodiprion fabricii
CCGCGCGATACTTGTACGCTCGTAAACCTGCCAACTTTTCAAGGGGTGAAGAGAAGTTTAGCAACAGGTAAAACAGCGGGTAGCCCAAGGATTTACTTTGCCCTCAGGGTTACACCTACTTGATACATCTCTTGGACAACAGAGATCCACTTTTTCTTACTTCTCCGAAGAAGATTCACCGTGGTAAGCGCACCTCGCACCAACTACCGGATCCTATCATTCGCAAAAGTATCGCAATAAGTTTCTGTGTTAAATATGAGAAGAAAAGATGAAGTAAACAAGATCAAACGAAGAAGGAATCGACGATTTTTGAGAACAGTCGCCGTAGCTAACGGTATCAAAATTTTTTATACGGTGCATCATTGCATGTCTACACGCGATTTATTTGTCCTATTGATCGTTTCGTGATCACCCTTTCTCTCTCTCTCTTTTTCTTTTATATTCGTAACTGAGAGTCAACGAAACGCGAAACATTTTTAATCCAGGCAAAAAGTGTACCATTTCCAATTTCACATCCCACGCTGGAGGTTATCATTGGTTCGAATGACGAGGGTCACGTCACGTGTCAGCGCAGCTCAGCCGATTCTATCTCTGGTCCCTCGACACGCCGAGTGCAATATCTGGTTTTGATTTCAACTATTTAAAAATTAAACCGTTACCTGCAGTCGCTTTTACTATAGTGACGCACGCGGAGTAATACGAATTGAACCTTGTTACCACTCTTGAACAGCCCGTTTATTTCCCTGACCGAGAAATACGGATCCTGTATTCTGGATATTTTTACGGGCATTGGGAGCCCGAGGAATCAAATTGAGCGAGTGACACGACCCTGTGAAAACAGCATAATTACAGGTCTCTGTGAAAGGGTAGCAGGAACCGAATAGGAAAACAGATTGATCGAATTCTAGAAGAGCAACAATTTAGAAGAACTTATCGTCAGATAGAATAATCATAAAATATGCCACGTGTCATAATTCCGTATAAGAAAAAAGTTAAACGATTGTTTCGAGTTTTGTAAAATTTTCTAATTCGAGGAAAAGTTTGAAGAATGGCTAAAATTTCTTTCTATCACAACACTTTTATTATGAACATGAAAATGAGAAATGAAAAGAAAAATAGACATGACAATTTCATCCAAATTTTCCCTTCATCGAAGTACAGTACAAAAGTATCGTATACAACATTTCTACATAATTTTTAACAATCGAGCTGATTTCCGATGCTTTCACCCGTCGTTCCGTGCCCCCCCCCCCCCCCCATTCCGCCCTCAACTCTCACGGTTATGATATAATAAACGCAGAGTTGACGTGATACAGCTAAATCCAATCATACACGGTGTACGTCACATCTCGCAAAGCCTAACTCCCGGAAACTTTGAAATTATGCGGCGTTTATGCGCTCATTAACGTGAGTTACGGCTAAGGGTGGGTATCGGGGGTGAAAGTGGGTTTAAAGGGGGTGGGGGGGTGAAGGGGGGAGGGAGGGCAGCTTACGCTCACCCCCGCCGACGTATCCCCTTTGAGCCGGCGTCTCTGCAATGCCTCGTGATTAATCCCCGGGGTGGAAACGGGAGCATCCCTGCGCTATAACCGGCGATGAGCGTTGCATCTTAGCGTCGAGACGCGTCGACGGGTTCTCACGTGGTTTTGCCGGGTCCGTCGCTCGGCGCTTCGCATCCCCGACGAAGAATCGTTATTCGGAAAGGCGTCTGGAATTTTAATAATACGGCCTTCCCGGTACGGCGATCACTCCGGTTTCCTGCGCTTCTTTTTTTCTTCCCCCTCTCTTTATCCCGGGCTCCGTTTCGGGGAGGAGGGAAAATTTTTGGAAACAAGATTTTCTCCTCGCCCGATTCCTCGCCTGTTATACGTCTGTAAAATATGGTATGCCGTACCAAAGTCGAGAACAATAGCAGGTGAAGCTTCGGCTCGGAGATTGGCTTGGCAGCCGTCAGCCCAGTGAAAGATCGACCGACACTGCGGGATTCGGAATTAAGAGATACACGCGATTTGGGCACGGATCTCCGTGCCGAAAGACGAAGGACAGGGAATTTTATAGTCGGCATTACAGGTACGACGCATCCGCGGCCCTCTTAGATATACGGTGTATTTATACGCCAAGATTAATTTCGCTTTAGGGTGAATTTACTTTCTATGGCCGTCTGCCAGCCCACCAGAGACAGCGTCGTCCGATGTCTTACGGAATTCAACCTGATGCTGAGCTACCTAACGTTTGGATTAATAGAGATTAAGCGATATCGCGCTTAGCACCTCTATCGGGGTTTAAAAGCCACGTTTTATCAGGTCGTCTCAATTTATTCCCTGAGACGGATTCTGATTCAAAGAAAATCGTTGTACGTACAATCATTTGTCACCACTAATTACAAGACCGGATTTCTTTTTGCATGGGTACCGTGCAAACTGAACTCCTGCGTCGCAGATTAATAATAGCCGCGATCGATATACTTGAAAATCATTCACTAGTCACGTATTACATAATATTCTTATCTAGCACACGAAATAATCCAATGCAGCTGTCCGTACGGTTCAATCATCGCAATAAATAAGAAAGGCAGACCGAATCGGATGATTGGTTGTAAGCCTCTGGTAGAAGCTGTGCAAATTTGTGCGTCCGATCGTAATTTTGGGAGATAATCAAGTCTGGCAAGGAAGAATTGTTATTCGTCGACAGAAAAAACGCCTGTGGGCCAGTTATCTCACGTTTGGCGGGCTCCTGATCGATTTTATACTTGTTACCAGATGTTCAGCGCCGCGTAACAGAGTGTAGATACCACGCGATGAAAACGGAGTGATAATAAAAACTCACTCCCAGTGGCACGTGGCTTAACAGCCAGCCGAAAATCAGCAGCGAACATTGAGAGTATTAAAACTACATACTGAAAGTCTTCAGGGTGCCTTACAGAAAATTTCTCGCAAGATTTTATTTTCTTAAGTACGAATCAATTTTTTCACTCGAAGAAATATCGTCGGAACATCAGTTTTGTACCGTCAAGAAAAACCACATTTATTTTTATTGAAGAAAAAAACTATCACTTTCTTTCACTATTTTCCCCAATATCAACAAACTTTGTATTCTGCGTACACATTGACGTGCAAACATATAACCATATGACGGGCGAAACACGCGATTACCGCATCAAGGATGAACTTCTTCAATTTTTAAGTGTTAGGTACAGATCGTTACGAAATTCAACACGCAGCCGGTAAAATCCATGCAGTTCATTTTTTCATAATTTTAGAAAATTTCTTTTTTCACCTTCATCAATTAGACGTCCGGACCTTTTGCAGATTTAGTGATATTCGTATTCCTGTTGCGAAATTTAATGCTAGGCTGTTTTGCTGTGCGCAAAAATCACCTAGTCTTTGGCTTTGGAAGACGAGAACCTTATTTGTTCTTGGCACCCGAGAAGTGTCAGAGAAACGTTAAATAATTGCCGGCCAATCGGACACGCTAGCATTTGATTAACGCTACGCAGCTACACGGAAAAAAATGTAATGTCAATTTCACATGCTCTGCGGTGAATACATAAACAGCATTTTTTTGGAATCAAATTCACATCAATTGTGGTAGATCTCCATATTGGTTTTGCAACTCTTATTATCGAATTTGTAAATCGTGCCACAATTGCTGTAGACTTGACTAAAAAAAACGTGCTGTCCATGTATTTACGACAAGCGATGTAAGATCTACAATATTTTTCATTCCGTGTAGGCGAATAACGAGGATCGCGAGTATATGGTGTAGCAGCATACGTAGGTTGACGTGGTCATTTCCGGGCTCTATATTATGGACGCACTTAAGTATTTTACGTCCCGTCCGCAGCCTGAGGTGGAAAAGCTTTTCTCGGGGTAACTATAAGCACGAACCTATATTTCCAGGGCGTTAAAAACATTCGCTATACATTTAAATGCAAAAGGGTTATGAATTCCTTCTGGGCTTGATTCGCGAAGAGATCGAAGTGCGCGATTTTACCCTGGGACGGCCCTTACATAAACATTAAATCCAACACGCAGATCTTTCATTTCCGCAAATCGTTAATAGTTACTTTTTTCCACGCTACTCCATGTTTTCCATTTTTCGCGATTCTCATCAAACACCCGCTAGTCCGTTAAATTTTTGACATTCCGCTAGCGCGGCTCGTCCCTTGAATAAAGAATGATCTCGTACCTCGCAGCATCTCGAGGGTCAGATCGATTCCAAACAGCCAAACACCGAAACCCGGCCACCGAATGTCACATAGATTTGGATCCCCCGTTTTAGAGTATTATACAGCAATCGTGTTTCGTCTTCTTTACAAGAATCATTAACAAACATATATTTTTTTTAGTAAGAGTAACGGAAATCGTATACGAACTTGCGAGTGACCATTGATTACAGTTGAGCTCAGAAGCTGCACCGTTGCCAAGACTTTGACACAATCAATTCCGATTTCTCAGACATATTTCGAGTATAATTGTTCCGCTGAATAATTTTGATTGCTCTGTGCTTCGTACAACGTTTTGCGCGCAAATAGGCAATTATTGACAGACAGCAGGTGCGGACCGATAAAAAAAAAAAAAAAAATAACGAAACAAAAAAACAAATTGAAACAAAAATAAAAAAAAAAAAAAAAACCGTTTCGCTCGTAGTTCAAAGGATGAATTTCTGGTGAATTTCGATTTGTTTTGACGAAGGAAGTTTACAGTCAATAAAATAACGAACAAGGCTGTTCGTTTCGGAGAATTGGTTAGTTTCAAAAGTACAGAGAAGGCGTATCGTGGAACGTTTGGCTGTGTAATGAGCGTAAACTTACCGCCCGCCGCCTGAAGTCAACCAAACGATGTTAACAACGAATCTGTGTTCTGTTTCAGATATCGGTGAGTGAAGCTGGGTTTCGAGTCACGGATTGAGTGAGGCGAGGCGTCGCCATTCGCCCGAATCGGGAATGGAACGAGCACCGTCGAATATCCGACCCTCCGCAGTTCGGTTCGATCAATTCAGTTTCCCCAGCCTTAACAGTTCGTAACAAAGTAAGACTCATCGTGAATTGCAAATGCGAGATATAACTCGTAGGGCGAGACGCAATGGACCGGAATATGATAATTCGAACGCGCATACCTACCTCCGACTCTTCGGGAACAAGAGAAATCTCGCTTAAAGAGATTTCCTGCTCGGTTTCCAAGGGAAAACTCCTTTCCTCCGACTCGCTGCAAGCTCACGCACCTGGGCTTTGAAAAAGAGAGACAGAGGGGGAGAAAGAGAGATTGCTTAATTTTACTGTGCCATATATGGTAAGCCTTTGGCAAGAAAAAAAAAAATAAGAAAAAATACAGGAAAAATAACAATTACCAAAGCGGTGCTGCAAAGCAGAAAATTTGACGCATATAAGTAACAAAATTTAACGGCACTGGAACCGCATGTGTCATAAACCCAGATAGAACCTAAAAAATATTACCGCGACGAACGTAATTAACGTTAGATAGAATTATAAATATTATTTCATATGAAAAAGGTGTTTCAAATTTTGAGAATGGGCGGAGACGATTCTTTTTCCATCTTTTGGGGAAACGATGACGACTGTAAGGAAATGTTGAAAATGTTTGAAATCCAGCGATATAGGCAGGATAAGCTTGAAGCGATTTGCTCACCGAAAAAAAAGGTGAAATACCATCGGGTCTGGCTGTAAAAGAAGCAGCGCCGGGGTTATAAGTAATGCATGTAGGTACTTGAGTAACCGTGATTTCAGCAAAACGAAATATAGAGAGAGAGAGAGAGAGAGAGAGCGCGGAGTGGCACTTAGTGGAAATCAAATGACCGCGGATGGGAATTGAGCCGGGGAATCGTAAGGTTCGTTATCAAAATGACCGGGGCAAAGTACCTCGGAGGCTGCGGCAGGGCGCCGGCCGTCCCGACGCTACGGATTCGATTTATGCCTCCTATTTACGCCGGGCGTCTACAATGGTACGCGCGAATGTTCGATATTAATCCTTACCTTTTTCCCCGCAAAATCCTCGCCCAAGTTATTGCCGGCGTCGGGTTGAGTTACGGGTAACTCGGTGTATTTGCAAAAACTAATATATGCGGAAAGGATTACCCCATACCAGCGCGTATATGATATTCCGGGAGGAACTCATTCCGCGTACCTTCGGAAATTCGAAGGAGAAACGGGATGAAACGATCGTCGCCGATTCGTTCCCACTGAAATATGCATGCGCGTCTGGTAACAATCGCTCTGGGCATATCTGAATTTGCATTTAATGCGTTTAGAGAAACAGCCGTTCAACGTACGCTGACTTATTAATAGGAAGTGCGCAGGGGGAATCGTTAAATCGCTACCTGTATAATTATAATCGATCTCGTTCTGCTGGAGCCGTTATAGCCTGTACGGAAACGAAATTGGATCGCTGATTCCAGTAACCCTCATAAATAATCCATACCTTAGTCCTTTACCGACAAGGCTTCTCTGTAATAGAGACTTTTTCTATCGTCTCGAGTTAATTATTCGCCGTGTGATAATCGAAGATGCGTGTCTTGTTCTAAAACGGTGAAAATAAATGCACTGTAGTTACAGCGTGCGTGCAAATTTTGCACATTTTTCAAAGGTTTCGTTGCGTTTTTTTTTTTTTGTTTTTTTTTTTGGGCTGTTCTGACTCCTTGTCACCCGAACGTTCGGCTTTGGCGGAGCTCAAGCTTCGACCGCCTGCAATTAATGTTACATTAGAAATATTGTAATGGTTGAAGGAAAATGTGGCAACCGAAAGCGATAGGCTAAGGGTTTTGCCTACATAATTAACGGATTTTCACAGCGAGAGGTCGAAAAAGTCGCAGAGTGGCGTTTTGGCCACAGAGTAAAAGTTTTCCGAGGTAGTTCTCCGTCACGGTTCAAGTGTCTTTACAAAGTCCAACAATAACCTAATTCCAACCGGGTTATGCTCCCCGTTCCGTTGTTTGCGAATTTGGAAGCGTGACGACGGCCCATCATCCATCCAACCATCCGTCCATGCAAAAGTTGTAATTAAAATCTATTGCCATATCGTTCTGTAAGTAAATTATAAATTAATCGTCCGCTGGTTCGTCGGGGTAATTAAGGGGCTTAGGGCTAAACTTCGCAAAGAATTTGTTCGTCTGAACAAAATTACTTGTTATAGTCTACATTTAAGGTAGAGTTTGGTGGAAAGAACGCCCAGAGGTGGAAATCGAATCGCCCTTCAAGCGGTCGAGAAAGGACCTGTTTTCACGTACTCACACTTGCCAGTATATCACTTTGCAGCCATTGGCACATTCATTACTCGATATCAAAGAGAGTTCGGACTTTATTTCCTCAAATCGAACGACAACCTTATGTCACTTTGTTGCCTCAGTACTTCATATTGGCGCCGAAAGGTTTGTTCCGTGTTTACTCAATACGGCAAGTTCAAAGTTGGATTTACCTAGATAGACAGCATCCTCTGTATCACCGCTCCGAAACTCATCGAGGATTCAGAGCATAACAAGTCGTATAAATCTTGGCGATGTTGCAGGTAATTTTTGCACTGACAGCTTTCGTTTTTGCTAAATAATCCGAAGATGTTTTCCTTGAAAAGACGTTTTGGTTCTCTTCCAGATTAACGGTGGCGTCATACGTATTTTCGGGTCGAGATATTCAAGGTCCCAACCCACGCGGTGGTGTACAAAGCGTTTTTCCGGCTTCGAAAATGGCATCTGATCAGCTTTACTAAAAAATCTTGGGGAAAATTGATGATACTTTACTGGCAAAGATCAGAAGCTTCGTCGTTTATCCTGTAACTCGGAGATGAGTGCAATATCATTTGTCTAATGGCATAAGGTCGTATATGTTTTTTATCGTACGCAGGCATAGAACATGAAAATATGGTCAGAAGCGTTGCAATTGAATAACGGTTCAATTACGAGCAAAAGGTCGCGTGCACTGGCGGACGCGATTTGTTAGTCCCGATGAAAATTGAAAAAATGATCTACTACGGTGATTGCGTAAGGGCGTAACCGCAAAAATCAAACCTTGTCGAATTACAATATCCTTCGTAGCCGCCGGACATGAACGGAGAGCTGAGAATTGCGGTAAATTGAAAGTTGACGGGGCCTAGAAAAATCAGGCAGTGCTCGCTGCAGCTTTAATGAAGCCGTGATCGCTGTTCTCCGGTTTCCGCATACATACAGTCCGTCGTTTCTGTATCGTAATCGAAACGACGCTCCCCGAGTCTCTTTCCTTATTAACGAACGAGCGGAAAAGCCTAGGATGGAACGAAATAGGAAGTTGGCTCTGCCTCGGGCAGAAGTGGATGTCGGAGTGAGCAATTACGATCTTTGTATTTCAAGACTGTTCCACCGTGCCGAACCAGTCAGTCCCATCGTATCCACGCTACCTGGTACAGGCTTCGACGAGACAGTCGAATCTTGTTTTATCAGGGATGCTGCGCTGGCATTTCTAGTTAGGAGATGCAAATTATAAAAGAATAAGACGACAGTGACTCGAGTCGATGGGAGTCGAGCGACCGCGGACAATGATTAAGAGGAAACTCTGGAGTAAATTGGATGGTTCTGCAAACACCAAGTAAATCCGCATTCGAATCCTTTCCGCCCTTCGCGCAAGTCTGCACCGAGTTTACCTTAGCAATTAGTCAACGTTGTTTGTTCTTTTCTTTTTTTCTTTCTTTTTTTTTTCATAATACTCAACTTTCCTCACCCGCAGTGTAACGACTGCTTATTTGTTATACCGAATGATTATATTTACTCAGCCAGAAGAAACAAACAGATTGGCAAAAAGTAAAGTAAAACAAACGAACCGAGAAACAATAAATTCTTATTCGAATTCAGCGGAATCAAGCACTACTTATTTTTAGCATTATTCAGTTCGTTGTTTCAACCGATAACCTATACACGGAATATTCGTCACAGGCACCCGCATGCGTCTTCGTACTGATGAGTTAGAAGAGCTGGAGGAATACAGAACGTTATATGTAAATATTATCTTACTCAATTTTCCACTCGAATAACAGGAAATACGATTATCGAGCCATGTAAATGATATCGGGAGTATGCATACTGTAAGAAGAGACGTTGCGTATAAACGAGAAACCAATATTTTTCTGACCCCGAAAAAAGAATCGCCCCCCGCTGCACCGCCTCCATTTATTCCGACAGCTCGAATTCTACCCCTGTTAGACTACCGTTCTTTTCCTTTATTTTCTATTTTCCTCCTTCCCTTCCCTCATTCAATAATTAACGAAGCTTCACTCAGGTTGATTGGCGGGTATCGATTCAGTTTCCTCCGTACCTGCGATGCACCATAACCTAAGCCAAATATGACCGCGTGATGTGAGCTCTCTCGGTGAAAACGTATTTCTCGTTTGACGTTTTCTGAAAATGAAAACAGAAAAAGATGGCATAAAAAAGAAAAAAAAAAAATAATCACGGAAAAAGGTGGCGTGCACAGGCATGAAAAATCATACGCGAACGACGCGCCTGCAGCCCAAGTATTTGTCGGCAAGATTAGGCCTCGACCTAATCCCTCGACAAATTTCGGTCCAGCCTAATGGCGGTTATGCTTCACGCTTTTTCCCGGCGTCCTCCTCCGTCCGACCGTAAGCCAGAAGTTCCTACGCAGCGATTCCCGAGTGTTTCAGAGGTCGAGGGAAGTTGTTTGAAAACCACGTCGGAACGAGAAGCAGCGATGCAAGAACTAGGTGGCAGGAATATATCTTTCCTGGACATCAGTCACGCGGATGAGAGTCCCGTGACAGATGCCCCGTTGTTTCGCATTCCATCGTCATCATACCCACTGAATATAATCTGGGTCAGCGTTAATTTTGTTGGATGTGAGTTGCCGGCGCGCATTCTTGACGCTGGCACGCTAATAGCTCCTGCACAGGGTCTCGCCTCACAACGGACCGAGACGCGAGGCTGTAGGCGAGGAAAACCAGCGACGGATTTCACCTCTAGATCTCTCCTCCAAGGAGAGAGAGAGAGAGAGTGGGGAAAAGAAAAAGAACAAGTTCGCCAAGGAACTGCATTCAAGACGAAGCACTCGCGGTATAAAAGCTCACCGGCAAAGTGGAGTCCAGTTTCGTTCATAGGAAGCCATGCGGACTCTTTTCTCCTCCCTTCTCGTCTCCTCTCCACCGCTCCTCTATGCACCGAGACGAAAGTGGCGGGTGACGTTCTGGGCGCGAGGTGCCAAAGCAGGGTGCAGCAAACCGGGGGAGTGACTAGGAACACCGGATTAGACGCGGGAACGAGAGAGTTCAGAAGCAGCAGCGCCGCTGCAGGTGCTCCGCTCGCTAATTGGACAGGGCTATCGTTTGTCACCTGAGCTTAACCGCCTCTGAAAGCGCGGTGCAAAAGAGCTGAAGAGACAAAGGCGAAAAACAACTCTGTCGATTTAACGCGATGTCGCGGTCCATGGGAAACACGGGTCGGGTTGGTTTGTTGGTCAAGTTTTACCCTCAGCCCTCGATCTCGACGACGGTGTCTATGGAGTTTGTTGCCGCGGACGCGTCAAGCCTGGATCAAAATATAAAACCGACGATCGTTTGTCTACGGTAAAACGTCGAATCGCGCTATTTTTCTCTTTCCAAGGCTTTCGGCGAGACTCGAGAATCGCGGAGTGACTTTCGGGACTCGGGAATATCGGAACAAGTGTTTACTCGACGGAGTACCGATTGTTTCGAAAATAACTGACACTTCAATTAAAACCCCCTCCTAAAGTCTCCCTAGCTTTTCACATCCAGCTATAAATTCAATTTTCCTACCCCTCGATCTATGCCGCACCTACCCTAAACACTCCCTCCCTCCCTCCCACCCTACCACTCACCTTTCGCCCCTCGTCCTCTTCGGTTGTACACTCGCTGTAATGCCGTGTAGACTCGAACCCGAGTTGTTGTTCCGCTAATACCGTTTTCAACCTGTTTGACGTTGTTCAACAAAGGCAGTGTCACACTTTCCCGAGACGGGTGGAACAAGAAGGGACTGTCACTTACTCGTCGACGGACGTCGAGTGGCTCCTCGGCTCGGCGTCTCACCCTCAAGCCAAATTGTAATACAGACGTTCACCCTGCCGCTGCAGACTTTCGCCCCGCTGAGGAACTCGGCTCGAATACTACTTCTTCGTCGATTCTACTGCCGAGAAAATTGCGACAAGGTTTCCTCTTGCCGCCTGTCTGTCCGTTGCGAGACTTGAGCCTGCCGTCGAGAAGCCTGCGCACTGCGGATGTTGGGAAGAAGTTACGCGAACCTCGCGCGATAGAATTTCACGCCAAGACCTTAGACACAGCTTCGGTCTCGTCGTTTATTAATACCTGGCGTGTTTCCTTACTTTTGCTCCTTTCCTCTATCTGTGGCTACATATCGCCACGGCGATACAATAATTGGCCTAAGTACTGCAGCATGCTACTTTTGGCACCGCGTCGTTCTCGAAGCCGCGTTCAGACCGACCCGGAATAGCAGAGCGTGACTACTCAGTGTCTAGCTTGTTGCTCAATGACTCGTAATCTCCTAAACTTTGTCGCTTTTCAACTTGACGAATAAATCTTGTGACATCAAGTCCGCGACAGCTGCGCGTACGCGAGATGTTATATATACCATATCTGCGTTGAGGGACGGTTGAGAAATTTGAATCGCCTTGTGCATACCTGCAAATCGTTGCATGAGTTGAAATTTTCGGCCCTTTATTTATTGTACTCGATCACTTTTTCCAGACCTTGTATTTATTGCGTGGGTTTATTTTTATTTTATCGCTTTGATGGGTGATTTGGAGAAAAAGGATGTGCGATTTTTATTAATTCATTGGCGAAAAAATTGATCTGCAAAAGGTGAAGAGAGTGCTTAAAAAGTTTCGAATAGAAGTGAAGGGAGGAGCGTTGAAACGGAGCGAACGATATTATCGTCTGGCAAGTTTAACAATGGACACGAGGTTTGCGGGTTGAATCAGCGTCTGCGGCTATTCCCAAGTACGATACGGGTATGCATAATAATATAATCGAACGTGGATAAGCGGTTTATAAAAGCATTCGAATCAAGAAATACCTACAATATTGAATCGGAATCAATATTGGATTCTGGCGATAAAAAAATGGATATCGTAAATGTGCTTGTTTCGTACGGATAGGCCGGAAATCAGGAAACATTAACCGCGTGATTTTGCCAAAATTTTTAAGGCGTCTGTATATTTTATTGGTTCTCGATTTCTTCGTCGCGTGTGTGCGATATTCGACCGAGATTCGGTGGGCGCCGTATCCAATAAAGGTGAAATTGCAAAAGCCAAATATGCGGAATACGCATTGATGTTTAATGCAAAATTCAAATAGCTCCCAGGGAAAGAGAGACCGCGGAGAGCGACATATGACGCAATCTTGGCGGAGAGAATTGTCGGCGTCTCTCGCGACGTATCTTTAATGTATGAGATAGAGGCAGGAAGTGGTGGTAATTGTCCTCGCGTTCACGCCACCCCTTGTACAGGATATGTATACCACCAGGAGAAATTTTATCGGAGCTTTCGCGGTTCAGGATTCCGAGAGAAAGTCTTCGAGGGTACGAAAGATAAGTCGATTTCAAATTTGACGAGAACATTGTTCTTCGTGAAATTATGTGCTACTCAAAATCGATTCAAAGACAGCATCGATACCAACAGCGACGAAGTTCCCGAAGATAGGGGAAAAAAGAAACTTAAAGATTCTTGTTCCCGATGACGCCATTCCGCCTAATTAAATCGCGGTAAATCACTTTACTGTGCGCCACTTTTACGCCGTTATACAATTGAGGATAAACTCGAAGGCGTTGGAAAGCTTCGCTCCGAAAATCGATTCGGACAAAGCGACATTTAAATGGTATGATTTCCCCCTTCGATAATGGAAATGGAAATACATTCGTTGACTACCGTCGAGTCTCCCCTTACACGTCTGCTCGACCGGTTTTAAACCGTAGCTTCGAAAGTACTGCTCCCGGATGAAAGAGCTCGATGCGAAAATGAAATAAACAATACCGAGAGTTCTAGACTGCGATGTTATTACACTTACTCATTTTCCTCAAGTATAATCGCAGCGTTCACGTTCGTTGTACCTACACTGAGTTAAATGTTACGCATGCGAAAATTGAAAAACTTTTCCCAGCGAATTACTGATACATTATGCATTTTTTTTTACTTCTTCATCTTTTTTTTTTTCCTTCTTTCGTTTTTCCTTCCTCTGTTTATCACGCACCCGCGGCTAAGCTCGCTTACTTCTGATATTCGAATGAACAATGGTCGTATAGCAAATTATCTCGCAAAGATTAATCTTATAATCCAACCGGCAAATCCACCGACTCTTTCGTCTTCTTTAATCCCCCCCCCCCCCCCCCCCCTCCCCCCACAGTTGTCCCGGACGTTCCCCTTCGCCTCTTGGCATTCCACTTTGTCGAGAAAGAAATGGAGAGATAATCCTAACGATGCTCCTTTCATCCCCTTTTTCTCTTTCACCGTCACCCATCTCCGTTCTCCTGCGGCTTACTTTCATTACCTTAAGCTTCGTTAGAGGCCTCAGAGCTATACGAGACCAGCCAGTGTTTGTACGGCATATATGTTCGATTATATATCCGTATATATGCACACACACACACACACACACACATATATATATATATATCCCAGGCTTTCATTAACTCTTCAACGCAGATTATAATACCGTATTGCTGGATCTGACGTGGAGGTCCTTCAATTGTCTCTCTCGCAAAGCGATTCAGAACTGTGCGATAATATCCGCATGCGAATAAAACGCATTCACGAGAAAGTGCAGCGCTAATGACATGCCGGCGCTAACGGTTATTGATATACTGTACCTACAGCGAGGACACAAGCCGACGCGGCTGCGGTTTGTAGACGCGTTATGAATAAAATAAAACATCAAGAGGTCGCAGACTTGTGATATTTTATTAAAACGTAAGATGATAAGACCGAGATGAGAGCGCGGACGATCCAAGCGAGCTTGACTGATGAACCTCTCGCGGTGTAAAGTACATTGCAGGTGCAGCCGCGGTAATGCGAAGAATGTGTGTAAAGAGCGGCTCTGCAGGATATGAAGCGCGAAATATTGACAGAGCGAAGCTAGTCTCGGGCGACGTTTACACTACGACTGCTAATTGCTTGTAACAACGACGAAACGTCGTGATGGCAGGCAGGTATATTTGTTGCGAGCCAACAAGACTTTGCGCCAAGTAGTCTGGCTGCAACGTGCATCCGCGAGTGCAGCGTGTCGCATTTTGAGGAAAGATTTGACACGCGCGTGTCGCTGCGGAGAAAATACGTTACAGGTATAATACGTGGATGTGAGACGTACACATCTTTATTGTGTCGCCCGTTTTCCCGGAACGTAATCGGCCGTATTCATTCAGCTTAATTGAACTGAATTAAATATCGGGCTCAATTCAGGTTGAAGGATTTTTACCCCGGTATATTCTCCGAGTGCCTAAGTCCCGCGCTACCCTCGACCCTTGAATAAACCGGCTTGCCGAGGTTCGTTCCGAAGCACATTGAATGAGAAATGCTGCCGACGCGAAGCTGGACATCTTATTTCCGCGACGAATCAAAGACTCCTTGTACGTATAGGTATACAGCCGAGGCCGTGGACTCTTCGGCGTTCGGAAATCACCGCAGATTGACCCTCTCGTGGCCTAATTCGGGTCGCTAACGACGTGATACGAGAAAATTCCGATCGCTCGATCGCGGTGGCGATTCGGGTCGTTTATGGATTTTTCTTCGTTTTTACTGCAGGCATCGATGAAATTTCTCGCAACTTTTCGCGACATGATTTTAGCTCCGATTATGGATTTCTTCGTATCTGATTATTTTTACTGGAGCACTGTTTCGACTGTTTTGCAAGACCGATTTTAGTCACTAATTTGATACACTTTTCGTTTTGATATCGGGGGAATTCTAGGGAACGGACCCTGGGTCGACTCGAATCAGCTGTTAGGTGTAAGGCGATATGGAGACGGTGACGGATACGAAGAGACAAACCGAAGCTCCGCCTCGCTAGTAAAGCAGCTTTGTCGCGTAAGCGTCGCTCCGGGTTATCAGAGGAGGAGTAGTCATAGGCGCGAGAAGTAATTTGCACCTGGTTTTGAGAGGGTGATTCGTTTAGTCTTCCCCTCCGATCAACCGTCTGGAAATTACCGGTTTATTATACGAAAGATGTTCACCGAAATTTCTCTAACGCGATTAACTCTCTCGTTGAAACTAGTTGATATTCGAGACTTTGAACGATGTTTAAAGCTTTGTTTAGTAAACTCCACTGATTGTGAGTAACGCTACAGAAATTCTGTTCGCCGATCCTTGATTCGATGATTCCAGGATTTTCTTCCAGCAGAGTGTGCGTTATGAAATAATTGATGCAGACTGCATCGTGCAGCGATGAAACTTGATTTTTACGACGATCGAAACGAACATCGTATGCAGCTTTTCAATCCGGTAAAGTGAAACGGTGCTTCTTTTATATATAATGCGCTACGCTGTTCTCCACTCCAGTATTTGAACTAGCGATAAAGCCGAGGTATAATAGAATTTTTGCCTTGGGGAAAGACTATCAGGTCCGATACTTCGGATATAACATCCTGAAAATTTGAAAGTTCGGTTAATCGGGCGAGCGCATTTTCTCGTTATGAGCGAGCATGGCTGCAGGTTAACATTACGGTAATTTTCACACCCGCGGAGTATAATAATTGCGAAAGATAGCAGAGCCAAGACTGTATTTTATAGCGATAATATTGGACCGGACTGCACACAAGGGGTCATGGCGCATGGCGTGAGTAAAGCGCCAATAAAATTTCGTCGGCCAGTTTTATTAAATTTTGCCAAGGTGATACATCAAATTTTTCCCGCGTGTTTGGCGTCTCGCCCTTTGAATTTCGTTTTACGGTCGCAACGGAAAAACACACACACACACACATACAACGTATGAATTACAACGAAGGCAAAGCCGGCAGGCTTTGTATCCCCCTGAGCACAGCTATGACTCGGTCCTCAAACACCTGCAGAAATAGAGTTTTAAATCAGCGCGACGAGATCCGCCACCTCGTACGGCTGCTACAGCCCCATCATTTTTTACACCCCTGTTAAAATCGAGCCTCCTCCACCCCTTAAACTTGATTTCCATTGGATGGGCATAAAGAAAGCATGGCAATTTTTTATTCATTTATTTACTCTCTTCCTCGCTCTCCCTCTACTTGCACAAAGTCGACGACAGCTGAATAGATTTTCCTTTTTCCATTTGCTCGTCGCTCCTGAATGACGAATCGCCGTTGGTTGCGAGGATATTTTTATCAATTTATTTAATTTTCATTTTCCACTCCAGGCGAAAGGTTTTCATCGTTCAAGCACCGAGCATATAGGACCCTTGGGTGGTAAACTTTTCCGGCAAACCTATATGCCGTACTAATTTGAAGTATCGCCTGAACGTAATGCCGCCGTTTATACTTGGCCCGTTGGCATTTTGTATTTATGAAAAGATTAGCCAGCTTAAGACTGACCTTTTGACTTTGAACAATAGGCCATCCCTTGCCGCAAGTCGTTGCAGCCCCCTCAGGCCTCGCAGCCAACAGACGGCATTCATCCCCGAGAACAAAGCCGTGACTAGTTACAGCAAACATGGCGCTCAACTTGATTAGGGTAGATCAAGGTGTTTCAATCCGATGAGGGATACAAGTGTACCAGTTGCATTATGCAGCAGGGTACGCGGCCGGTGTAAAGCAGCTACTCCGAGGATTACAAACGCGGAATTTTAGCAGCGGCGGTTTTCGTTCCGTGCAAGCATTAAATTTCACTCTCAGGGATAAAGACGGTTGTGATCCTTACGCGCGTGAGATATACGGTATTTCTTTAGCCCACGAATAGCTCGGCGATTCGTTCGTTTCTTATTTTTTTCACACACTCAATACGAGGGCTGGAACTCGAGTATATTATACAACGTGGTGAAACGTAAGGGAGCTTTCAGAATCGAGGATCTCGCAGTCAGACAAGCATGACGAAGCTCGCTCGCATGTTGAACGACACTTTGGTCCTGACAGCGCTGAAATGTTCGCTGATTTTTCCTTCGTCCAAACCGGTGCTGCAAATTGCGTATGAATATTCTTACGCTCATAGAGTAGGGTTTTCGAAAGGATTTCCGTACGTGATCGCGCCGCTCATCGAAACCATGAATGAATGCATGTATTCGAGGTACGTCACGCCCTGCAGATCCAACTCGAGAAATGGCGTATCGCTTCTGCGGCTTCTGCCATAATATTACCGCCATTCCGCGCACGTTGGCGTCAACTCAATTCCCTACCGCACGAATGCAATTAAGCGTATACCCTCAAAATCGGACACAAGCGTGTAAGATTTACAATCGTTTAAATTCTCAGTGAGGCGATGATCCTGACACATTTCACTCTAATCGTAAGTTACTAATCTCCATTGTCTTGTCGATTATTGTGTACTGCACAGCGTACCAAGGCAGAGCTCTGTGTCACTTGATAATGGATATTATTAGCGCTATCAATTACATACAAAAGTTTTCGATATTACATAGAAGAAAAGCACAGATCGAAAAGCGCAAATATCACAGCTACGATTTGCCGCATCTATATTCGACTCAAATGTATTTAATTCAGATTAACTGAACAGTGTAATTACCAACGATTAAATTTATCGTTTATTTTCCGCCTGATGAAAGAAAAAGAACTCCATACCTGAAACATGCAGACTGCGCTGATACCGACAGAGTAAGATTTGCCCAAAAGGGACGACGAGCAGTTTTCCCAGAAAGATCGCGAATCCTCGATTTTCCAGGTTTTGCCGAGAGCTACCTGCATCGGTGGCCGTGTAGCTCATCGTCAGCTTGCGAGATGGACGTCGTGATAGAGAAGACAGAAAACCAAGGAAGGGCTAAGCAGCGGAAATGTCAATGTGTCAGAGGCACCCTCGATCCAGGAGCGACCGTGAGTGATTTGCTGGGATGGGGTTAAGGGGCCGGCGAACGGCAAAGGGCGAAGGGCGAAGGGCGAAGGGCGAACCATTCGGAGACAATTCGAACCTCGAAGCTGACACGAGAACGACAACCGTGGCGAACGCGAGTGACGACTATAAAACGGCAATGGATCGGATCATCGCACCTTTTTGCGGATTCCTCTTTTCCTTTCTTTCTTTCTTCCTTTTTTACTTCCCTTCTTGCTTTCTCTCCTTCCATTTTACGAGCCTCCTGGAATCAAAGATACTTGCGAGTCGACACAACCAAAAGCGAGATGAGCCAGAGGAGTATTGAAGCAGCGTACATTTTACCGATGGGTGCAACCGGACATCCATAATCGTGCAAAATCTGCGCTTTATCGATCTTCGTCACAGCGAGTGATGAGTAAGTGACCTTTGCGTAGCATCGGAGCGATGCAGTGATTATTTTCAGACACGGATATACGTGTGTATACACGATGTATGTTACATACTTACAAGCTCTTCGTGGATTGACACTAATTGTAAAAAATACGACGACCACGGAAGCTTCGGGTATCGAAGACACAGCTAATTGGCAGAAAAATTCTAACACGAAACTCTTCAATGTCGACTATTTTCGTATGTATTATATCGACCTTGTTGACATTAAAGACAAAAGAGGGGGGAAAAAAAGAATGTATTTTCGACGTTTTGAATTCCGTAATCACGGGTCAGAGATATTATCGGGTAAAGTGATCCGCAATTCAAGCGATTAATCTACGCCCCGTTTTCATGGAATACCAAGAAACGCACCTCGGCAGGCCAATACGGTCACACCCATCAATCTCCGTATATTATTCTCATTAAAATTCTCCACGGGAACACAACTGCAACGGTTAGAATTAGAGCTGGAAAGTGGAGTTCAAGTGTCTGCAGCGAGAGTTGTCACCGATGTAATTAATATCACCCGGGGGCCCAGAAACGCCGCGCTAGACTGACGGGGTGACAGACGAGACGGAACGAACGATCAGGAGAAATGCTTGACAAATGGCTGTCGACGTGCCCAACACTTCTGATGAAGTAGAAGGGTTCTTGCGCTCCTTTACGGTTTTGCTTCGCTCGCTTCTTCCCCGTCCCGAGCAACAGTTCACCGTGCTCCGAGTAGGTACACCCATACGGACTGATGGCCTGAGCCTAACCAAGTTAGGCACTTCGGTTCCTATTAGCCACGATCAATTACCACTTCATCTCTCTTCCGCCACACTTAATGCTTGGCTTTTTTCTCCAATTGCGAGATACGAGTGGTTCCTATTCCTGTTGTTCGAGTTACTTTCTTTTTTGTCGGCTCATCGGTTACACGATTATTGTATCGTAGGTACGGAGTATAAATGAGCAGGGAAAAATTTGACGTGACCTAGAACGCAAAGATGGATTTCGAAGCGCTCGGTTGGCGGTATTTCCAAGTCTCTGTCAGACATTTGCTCCATCGGTGAGCACGCATACTTATATCGATGCTTCACGGTCGGTGAATTTTCGCCGGGGCCTGAAGGATCGTTGAGAAATTCAATACCCTTTTCGGTGAGATAAAAGGACGATTTAATACACCGTTACCGCTAATCATCTATATTCATTCGGCTCTCGTAGCAGACTCTCTCGGTGCCTCTGCGTCCTGCGTATTCAGCTGCGAATCGATAGCCGAGGCGGCGTGGCGCCGTGAGAGTTAAAGCGAAAGACAAAGCAAGAGGCGTCGAGCGGAGGACCGCGCGTTCAAAGAACGGTTTCGGGGTTTTAGGATGTTGGATGGGGTGGTACTCTCTCGAAGATCGTCGAAAAGCAGAAGAAGAAGAAGAAGAAGAAGAAGTAGAAAAAAGAAGGTAAAAACCGGCCAACAAAGAGCACCGAAGTACGGAAGCGGAACTCACGTCTTGAAAACCCCCTTGTGTGCATGGAAATTAGAATAAGTACAACAAACGAAGGGGCGAACGTCACAAAGTCGGCTCGTTTCACCTTGAACAGGCGTAGAACGAATCCTGCAACGAAGAGGTTCGATGCTGAGAAGCAGACGGAATCGAAGAAAATAAATTTCAACTCTACGCGAGATGCCCGTCCAAGGGAAGTTCCTCCGAGGTGGACAATCCGCGGAATCCGGGAGTCCGAGTCGCGTCTTATACTCTCGATCGCGGATCGTGACGATCGACTCGCCGCAGTCGTGTGCGAAATACGCGCCGCCTCATAAACAGCCACGTGTACGTACGTATGAGACTGTGACGTCGGTCGGCGATGCCTCCTCGGCGTGTCGGACTCTGACTGTTCGTACCGGAAATAACTCTGGCACGGGCCGCAATAGTCCGCGGAGTAGGTCCTGGAGGCCGTGCTTCAAGATTGCTCTTCCGACGGACGCGAAGGTGCGCCGAGTGCGGCTCGACGCGTCTGTTGCACAGAGGCGAGACGTGTGGGTGGTCGAACCTCGCCGAGAACACCCGGTCGATGTATCAGAATTCGTCCGGCGAATGAATGGGTCGAAGAACGCTCCGTCGGGTCGAAGGAGGGTATCGACGTCGCGGTTCGACGTTGCCTCCGCATCGGCCTCTCTTGGCAAACGACCAACAAACCGTAATCAAGACGCTTAATTACAAACGATCCACGCCACTACTTGACGAAAAGATTTTAGAACACGCGTTCCTCGCCAATTCGTCCCCTCCCTCCCCCACACCTCTCTTTCCAATCCCGAATCACCAGGTGCCGTTTCACCGATACGTTTAAGGATCTTGTCTAGCCGCACCTAATGATCACTGTGGGTAATAGACTGGTTTAAGATCTCATTGTCGAAATATCTGATCGGGTATTGCGAAACGAGAGAAAGATGTAACAGAATGATGTATTATCTGGACTTTTTTTCTTTTTTTTTTTTCTCCGTATAAGATTGAGCGTGGATTTTTGGCTGGTCAGGTTGAATGCCTACACCGGTATTCCATTTATCGGTATACCTGTGCAGCATGTATCGATCCTACCGTGCAGGGTACATCGTCGCCTATTTACGTAACCTAATTTCATCCAGATCGTGTATATATATATATATATATATATATAATATAATGCGCAATATATATATAATACGCAGACCGACGCTCGAAAGTTGGGTTGAGTTTGACTGAGAAGAAAAATATTGACAGAGGAAAGGTTTTCAACGTAAATATATCGAGAGGGTAGGTATAGCAAAGTTTACTGGAAATAAGATAACACCGCGTTGACGGGATCTTGATTGAGTTTGTAAAACATTGATCAGCCAGTCCGCGGCTGTACGAATCGATGTTTGAATATACAATTATCAAATCCACCGCTTTGCAACTGCGTTAATGAAATTCTCCGAAAGGTGCTTGACGCGCGGCGTATCGGCGCGATTGGATGTGGTAATAAAAAGTTGTGCAGATTTAGCTCGCGCTTGGCTTAATTGCAATGGAAACTATCGGCGTCACGACCGCGACGTAACTTTCCGTTCGTTATGCAGGTTTCTCATGTTCTTACAGCTGCGTGAGAAAAGCTCTCCGCAGCGCATGAGCATCAACTCGAATTCGACGCAGAATTATAATTAGACGTGCGTTTGTTTGCGTGACGCCTAACTTTAGCCGTTCGTTATTCTATTTTCAAATTTGGCGCGCGCGGTTATTTATAAGATACTCCGTTCTGTTTTGCAACAACAAACTCGAAAGTGCATGCACAACCCTATAAGCTTCTCGTAAAACTTTACCTGTACGCCACCTGCTCCAAATATCTTAACCGCTCCTCCATTGTACTTAGCATAGTGTGCGGCTACCGTTTTTGCTTGATATTAACCACAGCTCATACGTATATGCATCCTGATACTGCCGTGAAATTGTTATACGGTTGTCTTAGCGCCCTCTGACATTCAATTGCTTTCTTCGGGTATAGCAAAATGGTCCGTTTACTGTATACCTGTACCTAATGGCGATACGCAAAATCGCGAGAAATAATCACCCGGTCAAAACCACAGTTTCATCTTTACAAAATGAAAATCATTGATAAGTAATTCAATAACTTCAAGTACGGAAATTTCGGGATGAAAAGTATTTTTTTTTTTATTATGTAGAAAATTTTTTTATCATTATGATTGAATAAAACGTCTTTTATCCAAAGATAATTATTTGCCGAACCCGAAATGTTATACAAGCGATTGAATTTTTTCGAAGCAATATAACAAAACACTTTGGCAATCTGTTTGAAAACAGGTTCAAGTATTAAAATCAGACAGTTTTTCATTGTACTCTGTGAATCGCGTAAGAACAGTTCTCAAGTAGTTACATTTTGTACAACGTGACACGCAAAGTACGACAATTGAAACAAAGCAAAAAAGTTAAGGTCTGAGAGGACGAGCAGAGATTTTTGTTCCGACCGTTGAGAAGGAAAGGGAGGTTTTGAACAAGGGGCTGTACAACTTGTAAAGCTGGAGCCGCGAGAGTTACCATCGGCACTTCGCACGGCCGTTATCTCGTTAATTAAAACAATCTTATTCCAAGCTAATCTCAGGGCGTCGATTGGCTGGCAGTTGTGCCAATTTCATTCGCACGGAGTCGTCGAAAAAGAGAGAGCGCGAGCAAGAGAGAGAAGGGAGGACGCGACCCGGAGAAGGACCGGCAGGACATTTCGACCCCTGCGGTTGATTAGGGGGCCAATCTCTAGCCCTAGCCAAACCTAATCTCGGTTTTGAGGGGTGGGGGCTAACCTGCCGACAACCGACTTAATACGAGGCATAGCCCGTTTGTCAGAACCGAAATTACTTCCCGAAATTGAGCGGGTGTAGCTACTGCCACGCCGCCATTTAAAAGTCAAATCCCTGTCAGAGCGAGACCCTGGAGAATACGAGACATCCACCAACAAATTCAGGCCTCGCTTGATCCGATTAACCGAGACCAGAATTTAGATCCTGCGGATTCGAATCTCGGCTACTTCGTTATGATCAAGAAACAACGCTCCGACCGTGTTTAAAATCAACTGTGCATCGATCATCTCGAACCTTGTCTTCGATGCTGTCTTGCTTCCGGGTCCGAACAGGGATGTTCGGAATCGCTGTACGACGAGGTGAACAATTCGTTGCCCGACGCCCGACGAGACTGTTGAAAAACGTTCGAAACGAAGTCTGTACGAATAAATTGACGAATCGGTTTCTTTCCTGCTTAATCTTTTGAACCATGTTCCGAGGAGATAATGTAAAAATATCGTACAGTCAAGTTATCTTGCTTCTAGAAACGAAGCTTTCCATTAATCACTCTGGCCGGTATCGCTGACCGAAGACAAAATAAGATACGGATTGAGAGACGAACCAGAGACGAAGATAAAAAATGGATTATGGACCGAGGAACATTCGTGAAAACCGTTCGAATTATACGACGTGTGCCTAAACTTTGTTTTTTAAGTAGCCCGCGCGCGTAATAGCGTGGGTACCGCGGACTTGGGCATTTCGGTTAAAAATAGAAACGGTATTTTTACAAAGAGTATTTCTACCTCGAGCGGGAGCAGTCTATCACCGAGTTCTTCCGAAGTGACGAATAGCTAACCGGTGCACGTTGGGTTATATAGACGAGGAAGAGGAAAGGGCGCGTTTTCGGCGCGATAAAAATTGCTACCGGTAACGGTTCGATTCACAAATTCTTTTTGCGATAGTCGAGGCTGCGCTGAAAGAATTTGTTAGCTGAAAAAGTGTGCCAGGGGCACGTGTTTGCAGAACGCTAACATCGAACGGTTTAGTAAAATGTAAAACGATTTTGCTAACGAAACTCGGATGTCGAATGCGATGAAAAAAACATTAACCCCGTAGAGTTTGAATATTTTTACATTCCCCGTATCGGACGTCGGCGTTACGACGCAAGAGGCACTCCGCAAGAGGTTGTAAAATAAACGCTCGAATGATGACCTGGGTACGGGATCATCCGGAGAAGTTAGCGGCAGGATCCTCGGCTGATAAGCGAGTATCGACGGGACGCGACGGGACCGCCTGGCGTATAAACCGGCGTTTATCCGGAGATAAGCCCAAGTTTGAAAGTCTGCATGAAAAGAAGCTGGGTGCCGTGAACCCTGGACCCTGAGTCCTGGAAATGGAGAGGAAGGAGCTTGATAGTCTACCAAGTATCCGCGGCATCTACGGAGAGGGATACTTAGGGTAGTAGTTCAACCCTTCTTAGGCCTAAGAGGGTGAGAGTGCCAGAATAGGATTATATTTTTGTTGCCTTGCGGGGGCGGCCGCGCGCTTTTGCCGCCTTAACACGATCCGCGAATATCGCTGAATAACTCGGTACACACGGTGTTCCCCCGATTTTCTCGATCCAAGAACAAAGAGTAAAGGACAGCGAAAATTATTACGGAATGAAAACTTTCATCCTTGCTAACGTTGGAAGTTGAACCGACGTCGAATTTTCCAACATATACCGCTCGTTCAAGTGGCGCGAAAAAATTTCCGTTACAAGTTCCCGCGGGTCGACGGTCAGTTACCGTACGCTTTGTCAAGCGCTTTGTTCTCCATTTGCTATGTGCCGTCCATTAGCTAGGAGGGAATTTTTCTTTCTTTCTTTGGGTATGCGAGAGTGTGTGAGTGTGTGTGTGCGGTTTTTTTTGTCCTCCTCTCCTCTGCCCACCGCAAAGTTAATTTCGTAAGGCACGACTGGCACGCGACCCGCCGCTTTGTTCCCCGCGTCGCAATGGCAGGAACGTCTTTGTACAAGCGCCTTTTTCGGATGACGGTTGAAATGAGACGGTGGACCGACGTGTTGATGAGGCGGATCCAGAGACCCCTCCGACAACATTCTGAAGGCTGTGCTACCGGCGGCGATAAGTGATTACAAACGACGACTGCCTGAGCAAACTTTCAATCGAGCTAAATCAAGCGATCGGATGATTTATCTTAGCAATGCTTGAGCCGGCGGTTTTCTCTTCGCTCCTTTACCGTCGGACGAAAAGTCTTCCCTTCCTTCGAAAGTGCGAACTAGGCTGAAAAAAAAAAGTTCATCGCAAGCGTACCCCCGATAAACCAATTGAATGTTGAACGAAGAGGTACGAGGGTAAGGCACATCGGTAAGTACACATTATGTAACAAGTTCCTTCGTTTGGGCGATTAAAACTTTTTGGGAAATGGGCTGATGCAGTCGGAGGAGAAGTTTCGAGCTGTTACAGACCTAACGAGAAGTTTACGCGACAGGGAAGTTTGTTCTGATTTCGGGTAACGGCGGGTAAAGAAGTAGAGAACGGCTGTTCCAATTCCATCGAACGGCGTTCGGTTGAATTTCTGCGTGAGCGCGAGTGAAGTGAAAACCATCCCGGATTCGCGGATTCATCGAAAGCGCCAATCAGTATCCTTCGAGGTTTGATTAACATTTGGGTGCGGTATTCAATGGGTATTAGAATTCCGGGAAGCATAAAATTGGTTCAAACGGTGCGTAAAGTATCGATACAGGGAGTTTATAGACGCGGATCACCTTGCGAATTGACGCAATATAACCGCGGCTATACATTTTTATCGTTGTATCCGAAGAATATCAAACAAATTTACATATATACTGCACCCCTTACTTCTCTCACGGTTGGCGCGCAAAGTTTCGAGGAGCTAAACTTTGAGAATGTACCGTAACGATCATAGCATGAAACGGCGATAAATTATTCAGCCAACTTTTCCGAGGCGGTTGGATCTAACCAGACCGTGAACAGATTGAAAACGGTTACCATTCAAATATCAAAACGAATCTAACGTAAGAAAGGCTCATTCAAATTCGGCTTAATCTTCGCCGAGCAAACTTTCCACAATCGCGGGTAGATTATTCGCAAACCATCCGAACCCAAAGTAGCGGGCTTTGCGGAGCTTACAAAAATCTCTTATCATCCTGCTCATCGAGGTGGACAAGCATTTACTTCTCCGGAGCATTCCTTTGAAGTTCCACGATCCCCTAAGCCTCGGATTCTTAACTACCAATTACTAATTACCATAACTCGGATATTAATATTTCTTTAATCGCATCTTCAGGCCCTGTTCCGCTTCGCGAAACGCGTTTCCCAATTTGCAAAATCACTTAAAAATGCGAAACCGCCTCCGTATCCTCTCGGCCGGATGCGACGCCCTACGTCTGGGATTTGCTTATAATACTCTGTAGCTTCCTGAGATTATCTCGGTACTTCATCTTACTCTCATAAATCTTTTTCACGAAGCGCAGCGAAATGTGACACCCGATCTCCCGAAAGGATTTCAAAACCGTGAATGGAGGAGGGGCGGGGGGGGGGGGGGGGGGGGAGTGTCGTCTATAGAACAGCACGTAGTTACGCGACACGCGCTCACTTCGTTAGTTATAAGCAAATATGTATACATCCACCCGTCTCCGTGCATGTGTACATAAACGTCCCAGAGACCGGCACCACCTTATCAACTGCTTTAGACCATGAAGTCAGAGTTAATGTATGCCGCGACACTCGCAGCTTCAGACCCCAATAACTCCCTGTTTTAATTAACAGCAGAGGTCTGAGCCAGCACCGCCTGCACCTGGAGCAAGACTCCTGGTTCCCAAGTCCGGGGTGTCAGCGAGTTGTTCTGCGCCGGCAATGTCTAGTGGTATCAAGGTCATTCGATCACCTTTCGGCTCGGCGCCAGTGCCGAAGATCGTCGTTTCGCTAAGCCCGGGAGGAGGGAAATTTCGTTGAGAATTACGACGAGGACGGTCGTATAAATTTAAATAGACACATTATTGTGCAAGCGCGATTATCATCTCCTCCGGGATCCTCGTGGCGAAGGTCCATCCTAGGAGGCAAACCCGTTTTGTCAATCCTCGGGTGATATGGCGCGGTATTTGTGAGGTAAATGGCGAAGTGCGAGGCGACTTCCGCGTCCGAATTGTGTGCCATTTCACCCTCAAGGACAGGGGAAGACCCCTTTCCGACCGTTACTAGCTTCTACTATACCCTGATGAGACGACAGGATTTGCGTTTTGTGTTCATAGCTCCCACGTCGAGTTGTGACGAGCCCGGCAGGCTGCAGGGACTAGAACAGGGAATCGGCGCGGACAGAGGCGGTATTTGTTCGATTGGTTAGGTCGATGGTAATTTGGTTGAAATTCGGAACGCGAATGGTTATTTTCGTACGAGTCGTCGGTCCGGAGATAGCTGCGGAAGCACGCCATGGCTGCCAAACCGTGTGAGCTATAGCTGCGCTGTTTAGTGTTTCGGGTATTTGGAGAGTTAAAGGGAGGCCAGGGCTGCTCCAACTACTAATTAAGTCAAATAGGCGACCTAATACGCTCTAAATTCTCGATATTAACTCCCGGCAGTCTCCCTTCGCCCGGCCTCTTCAGTCGAGTTACCCTGTTCGTCTATCCCGCCCTTCCGCACGTCGGTCCCAATGCGAAACTCTCGGCGAATGCTTTTCGTAACGCCTACGTGCGCTCGACAAAAGTTATGGTATTACATTTCAACTTTGTCATACCGGAGCGTATTACTTTGTCAAAATGAGCCATTTTGAAAATTCCCCTAAACGGAGTATAGACAGTACAGGCACCCTCGACCAGCTGCTTCGTCTGTTTTTTCGCAAGTCTTAGCTACTATAATTTTTCAGACTGGTCAACTAGCTACGGACAACTATCGACTCGACTTCGTTACAGTTTACATTCCAGCGTTATACAAGGTTCGAATTTTAAATTAAAGATCTACGCGGATCGAACCAATTGTCGAATCAGGTGATTCGTGTTCCGATAAATGAGACTCGCATACGTTGAACGTATATTCACGGATGAGGAAATCGATTGCAATCAATCGAGTACCTACCGCCATTTCGTCCTCGGCTATTATCCACCGGTTGTAATTAAAACCGAAGACTGATGAGCCGGAACGGAACACTTGTAGAATTACGTGATTCACGCGAGGTCGAGTGTAACTCACATTGAATATAAACGCACATGGTAGCAGTTGATTCGATTGATTTTTCCAAATCGACACTGATTTCTAACCGTCCTGCCAGCCGGATCGAAGGTCAATTTGTCAAATTATATGTCGGTTCCAACAAATTGAACCTAATGGATAAAGGTGATGTTATACGTATGTCACACCAATCAAACGAGACAAGTTTGTTTACTTTTTGTTCGAAATACGTATCTCGGCTATCGTTCCAGGTAGGTATATCACCGCAAGGCTAGCTCGCTATCACTGAAAAAAGCGCCCGTCAAATGAGAAAATTAAGACGCGTACACGCTCGAAGATGATATCCGTAGGACTGCTTCATCCCGACGTACGGCGTTCCTCTCACGAAGTGCAAATTAGAGTACCAAGTCAAACCAAATTACGACAATACCTGCAGACTGAACAAAACCATGATTCGATGTGTCAGCATTGAATGTCACTCGTTTTATTCGGATTCCACGAGACTCACAAGCTCACCGAACTTTGCCCAAACTCTGACGAACTGGTAATGGAAGTGTCTTCCGCGAGCTTATACCTTCACCGGCTGCTTCTTGACGACGGGAAAGCCGCGCGAGTAGAGTACATTGGTATCCGATATTAGGAGCATGAACGATGCTTCAGCCCATCATCGGATAACCGGTGGCAGGCATTTGATGAATTGTCAACAGCCGAAAGCGGCCCCCGAACCTTTTCGTGACGGAGTCGGAAGGTTGCGGCTTCTTCGGCACGTGCGCAATTTCTCCACATATTAAAGTCACGCTATGCACCATCGTTTCAATATCTGTGACGGTACGCGAAAAGTCACAGATCGAATCGACCGAACGAGGGGTGCTTTGTTCGCCGGTTCGAACTTCAATCTTGAAGGTTGAAGTCGGTGTCCCGTGTTAACGGCGAAGCGTCGTTTGGGCTTGGGGGTTAATATCAACGACAAGCGTCGCGACGCGTGGCTGCTATACATGTACGATCGGGGCGGTCGGTATCGGCGTCACGCTATTGAAATACTGGTGCGGACCGGGGAGTTTCATAAAATACAATATCACGAAACGTCGGACGACACTTTTTACTCTTTATTATCTGCGGTTCCGTTCGGTATATTCATATCGGTGGCCCGCTCCTACCCGGAGCACACTTCGAGTGGTAGCTGGTACACGTATACGATGGAGCGTTAAAAGTGAACGATATGCAAATCGAGGAATTTGCATTTCCTGCACTCGATGGTGCAACGCGATTGTATAATCTTGATACAGGAATCCCCATGGCACGACTTGGCGGTATAAATACCACCGCTGCAGCAGCGAGTGTCGCTCGCGTTGCTGCACGCTCGCTTTTATTTATTTTTTATTTTTTTTACTCATTCAAGGATTACATGATTGGTCGTAACGCGAGTGCGACGCGTGCCGGCAGGACGGACCGGCCGAAGGTTCAGGAAGTAACGGTAATAATTCCCGCGGTCTGATGACGAGGGCGTCGAAACGAGAGCCAGGGTTACACTCGGAGGCTTCGTTTACGGTCTGGGCTCGACGTAGGTAACCCGGATCGCTGGAGCCGGCTGGTGTAATTGGCGTAGCTCTGGCTGGGGTCGTGCAATCTGTTTTTAGAGCCAATTCTTCTCTCCGCCATGCCGCTGCAGCAGCGGCGACGTCCCTCTACTCTTCTCTTCGCCTTCCGCAGACTCGGAGACGAGTGATCTCGCCGACGAAGGCCGCGTGGTTTTCCAGAATTACGGGACCGGATTGGAGCGCGTAACGAATGAGCTTGGAATTAAACCACCAGCCTCGCCTCGCCCCTTCTCGACCCTCTTCAATATCAACCGGCCAACCAGCCGACCGTCCGTCTCGCAAAGCGACGCGCAAAATAAGAAAACTTGCAATTTAAGACTAAAACGAGATACCTTCCTGCTTCTCATCCTGCTTTTTTCTCGCGGCCCTTGACGCTCTGTTAAATTTCATCTCATCTCCCTGTCACCTCGATTGCGCGACTGAATTCTCGCTTGGGTAGAGCGAACGGATATCCTACGAAATGTTCGAACAATTTTTCAGACAGTATACGATACCTAGAACGTGGTAACGGACTTTCATTCTCACAATTACACGTACGCAACAATTAGTAAACAATTCGTCTATTGACGGAGTTGTGATACATCAAAAGACGCTGGCGGCGTATTTTTTTCAAACGCCAATTCTGCCATTTAAGGGATGAAAACCACGGCTACAGTTTACTATCAAAAATCGATTGGACATTATTTACTGTCAATAAACAATAATAAGCGTAGTATGTTATTTCTATCGTCACGCACTGTATCCCTTACTTTCTCGGAGAACACTTTAAGGGTGATTTTCTACCCTTTCAGTGGCCGGATTAGCATGTAAAATATAGTTGCCCAATATTTTTTGATATATTCCTTCTGATTGCGTTTTTCAAGTTTTAAAAAACATGTTTAACGATCACGATTTTTCCTCGAGGCACGCTGTCTAATAAAAATATTCCGCAGGTTCATAAATAACTGCCTTACACCTATCAGGGATAAAAAGTTTCAAACAATCCCATGAGAAAACTTAAATCCAGAGGCCGGTAAGTCCGGGAATTTCGTGCTCTTGGGTACGTCAAGTGTACTTTTGCCGAATAAAAGTTTAAGCTCTGAAAGGAAAGGCATCCGGTAAATAATCGGGTGCCTCGCGCCGCCCCGCCAACCAACGAACCTTTCGGACGATTAATTCTCGAGGTGGTTGCCTCCTCGCTCCTTTGTGTCCCCCAACAGGTCCTCTCAGTCCTCTCGCGGATCTTCGACTCTTGAGCTATTCACGCCGAGCTTTGGTAGCGACGCCGTGCGGCGCGCGCATTTCGCGGATGGAGAGCGGAGTCGTGCTTTCGGGCGTGCTTCGGGAAGAACGTGATTCGATTTAACAAATTCCGATTCAAACCTTTTCCACCGTACAGCCCGATCACCCCGTTCCGCGGAGGTAACGTCTCGCTGGGCGAGTAATTTCCGTTTGATTAAAGATGGTGGGAATGAAAAAGGAATGACGGGAAAATATGAGTAAAAGAAAATCGAAGGACCTTATAAACGAGAGAGAAAGGGGTGAAGTTCGAAAAGAGAAAAAATTAGCGGGGGACAAAGTTGGAGAAAAATTTGCACCTAGAAGAAAAAAAGAATAGCTTTCGAAAAAGATATAGGTGTAAGGAAAATCCGATCGCTGGGGAGAAACCACGATCAGGGACGAGTGGGAAACGTCGCGCCAGGAATCCGTATAATTAAATTAAATCTGGGTTTAATTTAGCGAAGTTCAGACCGTTTAATGGCGCAAAAGAGGAAAGTGGAGGTCGTATTGGAAAAAAAAACACACGGAACAAAAATCACCATATCGATTTCCCTTCGTGCGTGCTTCGAACGTTGGTCATTTTTTTCAATCTTTTTCTTCATTCTCTCTTTCCTTCGTCTACTTCCCGTAGCAATATTTTTGACACGAATTACCTTTTCCTTAATTGGAATGAATTTTTATGTACAATTTTTGCGTGATTTTAAACTTTTCGAACACAACAAAATGCGTACGATAAAAATCAAGCCATTCCAACTTCGGAACTCTCTCTCATTTTATCGATCCAGCAAGGGTGATTTCAGCCGGCTTCAACCATCGCAGCTGCTTCTACTTTTTCACGGTGAGATTTTCTTCCGTTTTTTTTTTTTTTTTTTTTATCCTTCTTTGGCCTTGTTTTATTCCATAGCGATAGAGTTTCGCGGTAGCAATTTTCTAGGCAGGCCAGGCAGCAGTGTAGCAGGCCGTTTCTGGTGCCATATCGATATTGCCCGTATTCGATTTGAGCCTGATCATATTTGAGGTCAGCCGCTACCATCCGCTGACCAAGGAAACTTGGAATTATGAATATTGTGCGCTTTTCTCGAGGAAACGATTCTGTACCGCTTTCCATGCTGCAGTACGAATATGCCAGACAAGTTGAAACAGAAGTTGAAATGAAGATTACATTAATATAAATACACGGAGAAAAGAAAGAGAGCAGATTTTTGCATCAGGGTTTTTGGTAAAAACTACCCAAGTCAACTATGTATTTTTAATATAAAATATGTAGCAAATTTTACTCTGCACACAGCAGTTTTCACTGATTCTACAGTAAATTCTGCATTTGACAAAGTATGTTTTACAAAAACAACTTGACGCGTCTTGCTCTTCCTGCAGTTTTGAGTAAAATCTACTCTTTTATTCTCTCCGTGTATATACAGACCAGGTACCTAAGTATGCCACTGAGAAATTTCACTTACGATGATAATGAGTTGTTGCATTTTTGATACGATCCAAAATTGCAAAAATGTGGAGTAGCTGAGAAGTCGTTTGTTTTTACTAAATACATAAATTGCTATGATTCGCATGAAAGTAATAAATATTTATTTTATTAAATCGACGACGCTCGTTCAACTTTTAATCAACCCTGATCCATGCGGTACAAAAGCCAGCTTTACGTTTGTGTAAAAAAAATCTGTGCACGGAAACTGGGGTGGTGTAAAAAAAAAGAAGGACTTAATCGAGCTCCGAGTCTCTTGCAGGAGCTAATAGTGTCAATAATTAGCTGTCGGTGGGATGAGAACGACGTTCTAGGCGGCCGTGGCGGTAGCAGGGAAAAGGCGAATGGGGGATTCGAGGTTAAGGGTGGCAGATGGAGGCAGCGAATCAAGTTAACGCCGTAGTAAAACCCCGAAACAAACCCACCCTGGCTATCCCTGGTATACCTATCCCGAGCTTCAGATTACCACTTTCTCGATTCTGTAGCTCTCTCTCCCTCTCTCTCTCTCTCTCTCTCTGTCTCTCTCCATGTGTATAAATTGTATTGTACATGGATGTGTATATATACGATACATATGTGCGATACAATGTACACGTCTCGCGGGCGTGGACCCCAGAGGAGGCTCGGAGCCTGGGAAGGGGATGATTGCAATCACGGCTCGGCGTAAACTGATCGCTCGCCGGGAGCAACGGTGTCAAGTTATGTTTAACCCAGTATTATTCACTATTTTTTTTCGCAATCTCAAAAAGAAATAACAGACTCGGTGAGATTGGAAAAAAATAAATTTTCAACCATTATAGAAAAGTTTCATCTAAGTAATGAAAAGCGGAGGGATAATAGAAAAAAGAAAAAGAAACCTGAAAGTTTATCGTTCCGGAGTTTTTCACCGTTCTTTTTTTTTTCTTCTTTTTAATCGTACCGTTTTGTTTCTTCCTTTCCACTTCTATATTTGTGGAAGAAATTGAAAATTTTGAAATTCTACGAGCGTATTTTACCCTCCGTCAGGTAAAGGTTTTACGCGAAAGTAGAACTAGGGTCCTGTCGTCGCGTCCCCTAAACCCATCGAGGGCCGAACAAAGGCAGCCAAATTACAGAGCAAAGTAGAGAGAGAGAGAGAGGGAGAGAGAGAGAGCCTCCCGTCTATAAAGTCCAGAGTCTATATAACCTTCTCGTCAAATCGGAATCACTGAGCGTACCTCGCGCCTAAGGCGGACCAGAACCGGCCCCTGCACGTTCCTTACCCCCTGAAACCCGAGGAGAGCGTTCGTTTCGAACGTGACTCACTGACCCCCATTACTTGACTGACCCCCCCTCCCCTCTACCCACTTAAGTGGTTTCTCCCTTAACTTAAAACGTGCGCCAGCCAAGAACCCGACACATCGCGAATGGCTAAAAAATCTTTGCCCTAAACTCCTTTCAGAGCAAACGAGAAAAAACCAAAAAAGGATATATTTTTTTTTTTTAATCTGAAAATGATCCATCCGCTTACGCCTACATTTTTTTCAAGTCTGAATCAGCTTGCGACTTGAAAAAACAGTCCTCGGGTCACCTGGTGAACATACTTGTGCACCCAGGTGCTCCAGTTGCACTTACCCGATACAAACGGATGCTGCAAACGTCGAAGTAGCGACCTCTGAACTTGGCTGCATGTCTACACCTACGTACGTACAAGTTCACCTGCCTATATACGTAGATCGCGATCGCCGTTGAGAGAGCGGGTATTGCGGATGGTTTAGCACGTCGGCCCCTCGTCGTTTCCGCTTACGTATCGACGATAGCACTCGTGCGCTTATTCCTTGCAGGAACGCTTCTTCGGTGGCAAAGCGATCGCATTCATCCAACACCCGTAAGGCGATTCGTGGCAGGTAAGAATCGCCGTTTTTCAATTCTCGCGAAGAGTTCCTTCGGAAGTTTGATATCCTTGTGAAAAAGCGCACCGTCGCGCGTCGGTGTATCCGCAAGAGAGATGAAAATGAATTATCAAACCATAAGCGTCATTGCAAAATGAGCGCAAGCACGCGTGCTGCAAAGACGGTAAATATCAGGGGTAGAGTCAAACGCGTAAGGGAGGCTTAACACGGAGAGCATATTCATTCTGCAACAATGCGCCGCTGTCTGTCAGGTTATTGCGGCACTGTAAATCCCAGGACGAGCCGAGAGTCGAGGCAGGGAACTCGGAGGTGGCTCATCACCATCTAGATTAACCAAGCATTTCATATTTACTATCGAGTGTCCTCGCCGTTGCGGTTAGGGTACTGTACGGTACCTTGACACGCTACCCTAGAGGATAACCGCGTGCCGGCTCAACGACGCAAACAATTTTTACCGTCCGTCGACAACCGGGGGTTGAAAACCCTGCGTTTACCAGATCTTGTCACTTATCGTGACCTCGTCTTTTACGGCTAACCCCAACCCTTTGAACAAATCTCGTAACGCTCGTCATTCGGTCTGTTTGAGCATCGCTAATCCAACGGGGATTACTCTTTGCTTGACGAGTAAATCTGACTGGCAGTTTTTTTTTTTTACTCCGTATACCCGTATTAATTCTCCCTTCAATGCGGAGGAATGTGCGCATATTTTACATCGCACGAGCTTAAAGCCATCGTACAAAAGTTTTATTATTATACACTGTATGTTAAAACACATTCGCTTGATCGATATTTCACGTACACATACGTTTAAAAGTTGAACGACCGGTTGTACCGAATGCCCCTGCCACGGTAATTATATAATTTAGAAGTTAAGATTACACCCCATGAAATATCAGCAAGCGAGCATGATGCAGGTGAAATGTTTGTGCCTGTGAACAAATTTTCTTACCTTGCACGAAATTTCAGTAAACTGCGCCAAGAAAGAAAACTTGCAAACAAAAAGAAATAAAAAAAAAAAAAAAAAGTGAAAGGCTAACGTGCAATATGATACCGAAGTTTGAACGAATTAATGACCAATATTCAGTACCCGAGGAATGTATGTGATGTGGAAAGTAAAAAATTGGCGAAAAAATATATAAAACTTTCTCCTCACACCGTATATCTTCATCTTCAACGGCAGAAAAATTCGGAGTGGGATCAGTCCGTTTCATGGCCAATTTCGTGTGGAAATCGTTTTATATGTATATTATGTGTGTATACGCATAAACGTGATACCATAGAACGCGAAATGGGACATTTTCGATACTTTATAGTTCTCGTATTATCGTTCGGCTTATCAAAGTCAGTTCCGGCGTGTCACAGCTATAACTAAGGGTCATTCCGTCATTTCCTTGTGCCTTTTGTGCCGCCGGAGGAGAAAGTGGGCCGATGCGAGTCGGCGATGGAAGTAGGTTTTTGAATCTTATCAGGAGGTACACATCCTATAACATCACCGTTTTCTTACAAAAAGGGGCTTGCGCGTATACATAAATTCCATTTAACCAGAGATGGCATGAGCTCTATCTTAATGCGATTCCTCCTTTTTTATTCGTCCTTCCACTTCTTCTTTCCTTCTTTCTCTATTCCGAGTCGTTTTAGTTGTTGTTGCTTTTTTCTCTCTTCTCATTCTTTTTTCATTCATTTTCCTTTTTCGTTTTGTCTCTTCTCGCGCCGCTCGCCGAGGTCGTGCACATTTTGTTCTCTTATTTTGCGTCACTGTCGCGACGCGGGGAGAACGAGAATCGCGGGGGCGGGATGTTGCCGAGCGGGTGTACACCGTGCGAAAGTAAAAAAAAACGCGAGAGGGGGTAAAAGCGGAAAGAGAGGCACGGAGAAAAGCGTCGGAGATCCCATGTAATTACTGGAATCTCCAGCCACCAACACCTCGGCCAACTCCTCTAATTACATTCTCGAGATTTCGGTAGTGTACAAGTACTTACCCGAGTAGCAGAGCTCACGCGAAGGCATCGCGGCACATACCGTGCAGACATACCGTGCAAGAGAGTTCGAAGCGAGCACACCAGCCTCTTTGTATCTGTTATACAGCTTCGAACCGTCGTGTCTACAGTCTGAGTTTGGTGGAAGTTGGCCGATGCTTAGGCGACCCCTTTACCGAAGTTTCCTGCTCTTCTTAAAGTTTTCCCTCGACTTATACCAGAACCATCAAATTTTCAATTAATAATGTAAACGCTGTATAAGATCCCGCTTTGCTTGGGGACCAGATACCATCTTGCAAACGTTACGGAGAGTTTTTACCGCCAATATAGTTTCTGGCCTCGTTATTTCCGCTTTGAATTAAACCAATTGCCAATATCTTTCGGTCGATACGAATCGCGAAAACTGTAGATGTGATTGATCGTCTTTTTGCTCTGACGACACCTTCGTGATTCCGGCAGACTTCTCGACGTAAACACTTCGAGAACGTCAACCTGAGCGGAAAATCGAAGGGCGGCCAGACTGTGACACAAATACAACGTCGAATAGCCCGAATGCCAGGGTCGCAGCAGCCATGCAAACTCCTACTTATGTAGGAACTGCCCATTTTCAACGACGTTTCCATGCAAGTCTGTACATTAGCTGGATAAAGAAATCAGGCTTTTGAATTAGGCCACACACATTACTAATTCACTTTCTACGTTATATTGCGGTGGACACACGGGGTGAAAAATATTGAAAAAGTTACTGTCTGAATTGTCCGATAGTTGTCGTACGTTATACGTATAAAAAATTCGCGATACGAAACGAAGAAGCCAAAATGGGCGAGTGTCCCTGAGCCGCGTGACAACAATCATACGAATATTGAAAACGAGAGAACGCTCGAGGCTTCCTTTTCGGAGGCCTCTTTTCAATACGTACATATCTGAGGAAAGCCTTGTAAAGAAGTCTGAAATTATTGAAATGATCGAAAGTTCAGATAAACAAATTTTCAACTTGCTCTCGATTTTCCGTAAAATTCTTCAAACAAAACCGTTAGTCGATAATTACATTTCATTTTGGAAATTGGAGGAAACGAACAAATATATAACAAACCGTACATCAACAAATAATCCTGAAGCCTTCTGTCGAATAACTTTACGCGATTCTTTATCGGCGCGAGGCGACGTAAGATAAGAAAAAAATATCGTTCCAAGTGTTATTCGAAACGTGAAATGACTGAACAGATTTAGGTACAATAATACGAGACCAAGACAAGTTTTTCTGACTAATATCACAGTTGAATTGAAAACCAATCCACCAATTAACGAGTGGATTTTTTCGCGACGTATTATCGCGTGTTCCTGTAGGCGTACGTAATAATACACCATACTGTATATGCTGTTTGAAAAAAAAAACAAGTAAATTGGTTAAAAAAGCTGTACTAAAAATCCCCACCCGAGGCCCCCTTTCCTATTTTTTTCCTCGCTTCCAGGCAAGGATTGGGATGGTCGCAGAGGTTCTGTGAAAAATATATCGCGAGACCGAAATGAAACCGCGAGCAATCCTCGGAGGCAGAGACTGTCTAATTTAATTTTCCAGGGTCTTTCCACTTGTACGCCCGGGTAACGCGTCAGGGGCGCATCGGCAACCCTATCCTAGTCTCTCTCGGCACCCGACACCCCCGCATTCACACCTTCCCGACAATTTGACGCGCTTGTGGTTCGTAGCTACGCCTCGCCGCGTACCGAATCCCATAAACAGTCGACCCGTCTCACGGGCTCTTTCCCCAAGACGTGGCGGATGCCTAAATGTTCTACGAGGGATTTCCACCTCCGCTCCGCCGCCTCACTCTCGCTGTAAATCAACTCGTTCTCAAATATTTTCTCTTCCATTTGCAAGTGGATTTAAGTGTCACTCATTCGTGCGAGTTGCCGGAGATTCCGATTCTATTCCAGAATTTTACCACGATTTTATATTTACTTATGCATAATCCTCTGAATCTTCAATGTTGACGGTCAAAAGAGCAGACATTCTTCAGATTTTCAATAACCGTGAGTAAAATTATTTACGTGGGTAATACTAGCGTAGAGCTGGATGAAAAAAAAAAATCCGAACATTAGTCATAGCGTAATTGAGGTACTGATTCGGTACCCTAGTAAAAACTGTGAGAAAAATTCATTTTTGTATAGTTTTGTTGAAACAAAGTCATGTCATCGGAGCAACGGCAAAAAAAATTACCGAAACGACAAGTATTTCGGAAATCAATCAAGACGGGATTTAGCTACCTCATGTTCGACTTTACTAACATAACTCTGCTAATATTGTACGCGTGAATTATTTTTTTCGTTCGATATTTACATTTTCCTTTCATCTCTTCAAGACTCAGTTCAACATTTATTCAACTGTGAAGATCGGCTCGAAGGTTCAAAAAATTATTCGCATGCTCAGACAAAAAAAAAAAAATAAAAATCACAGCGTTAAATTTATTGTTTTTTTTTTTTACACTAATTATTCACGGCGCGTATCTCTTTAAAAACAAATTGGTACGGTGTAAGTACAGTTGTTGATAGTCGGTATAACATCCAGCTATATCCTGTATCTTTAAAACGTTTTTCACAAGTGTGTATACGTATACATGTCACACCGGCTTGATAACGCTCGAGGGCTTCTCAACTCAACTACTCATTAGACATTTTCCAAGGGTATAATGTTCATTGATCTAGTTAAGCCGGTGCCTACCTTCTCAAGGAGGTCTTAATTCAATAGTCGGCTCGAGTGTAGCCGCGCACCTTGAGTAGGTTAAGTTACAGACTGTACAGAGTGTTTCAAAATGAGCGTTTTCGAAAGCAACCGAATCGGTTGCTACAAATTCTCGGAAAAATTTGCAATTTCTTTTTTCTGTCTTATCAGCAAGATTAGTTGTCGGGTTATCATAATAATCTCAAGAGTTACGTACCTACAAATGAACAATAAACACCGAGTCGTGTGCAGTGAAGTTAAGGTTTTTGATAATGGCCGAGATAATTGTTGAGAAATGAGAACAGATGCTGGAAGTAAGGGTCGAGGGTTGTTGGGGAGGTAAGAAAAGATGGGGAGGAGAGAACAATGATAATAAAAGCGGGAAAGGAAGAGAGAGACTGAAAAATGAAGCAGAGACGGAAGGGTAGATGCGGGGGCCGAGGGAACAAGTAAGGAATTAACTAAGGGTCGAAGTTAGAGTAAGTTGGTGCAGGGAGCAAAAGACGCCGAGGTTCGAGGCTCGCAGCGCTCCTCAGTTGAGGAGTAAAGGGTATTTGAAGAAAATGGTGTGCTAAAAACCACGGAAACTGCCTCGGAACGGTAATTATTTTTGACCCCCAGCACTGATTGCCTGTCTTTAATTCCCCAAAGTCAACCCAGAACTTCTCCTCCTTTTCTTCGACTTCTTCCTCTCTTCGTCTTTATCTCATTGCTTCAATCTCACAGGTGCACGAAGATCTCACTACTTTAATTGGTTTGTTTTTCCCTGATTTCCTCCCTCCCTCCGTCCATCCCTCCATCTTTTCTTTTCTCGCTTCGTGCTAGAAAGACCGCAGGACGTCTGAAACGGATTTCAGGATCAAAGCACTGCAAGTACATCAATGCCACAAAATCCTTGTCGTTTTTTTTCCTGACAAAAGTTGCCGCCGCAACAAGATATCCCGGAGTGACGCGGCGCAGATTGAAGTTGGAAAATTATAGTGCGCAATAAATTGAATTGAAAAACGTAGCCGGGTTGACGTCGACGCTTCGCGGCGTCGCGTCGCGCCGCGTCGTATGGTCGAGGATAGTGCGGAGGCTAAAAATCGGAATGAATAGTTGTGCGGGGACTTGTTTAATTTTTTACTACAGTGAACGCAGGCTGCGCTCGTCGCCCAGCCGGAAAATATTTATTGCTGCAACGACACTTCATTCGACCGTACTATAGGCATCACTCGAGTTTAGGCATACATGTACCTACGTGATATAACGGCAGATGCATTTTCGAAGAGAACGACGAGACCCGGCAAGCCTGAGCCGTGATTTTACCTGCGAACCGACGGCCTAATTCATGGCTTGGCTGGCCGCCCGCGAACCATTTGGATATACGGTTTCCTTGAATTGATATTCGAGTATTATTAACGACGCTTCCTAGGCGCCAATGAGGCGTTTTAGGACGAGATGTGCCGGGAGAAACTTTAAGTACAAAAATCAAACTTTGAGGAAACGGCAAGGTTTCGAATGGTCCGAAACCCGGTGGGTTAAAGTTCCGAGATGCAAGATTCGGAAAATTCAAGTTACGATGGAGCAAAGTTCCGAAACTAAAGTTCCGATAGAGTGAAATACAGAAAATTAAAATATACTAACACAACTTATTGTTAGTTTACTCGACGAGTGGGTGTGAAAAATCGGAAAATCCAAAAAACAGAATGACCGGGATTCCTAACGTAAAAATATCGAAAGTCCAAAACAAAGAAAGATCAAAGTGGTGCAATTTCACCAAGCTAGAAATTCACAGTACTCAAAATCTTCGATCATTTGGAATTTCTATGATTCAGATTTTTAAACTTTTTCATTTTCGCAATTTCGGAATCTTTGTGCGTCGGGTTTCGGACCATTCGAGAGTTTGATGTTTTCATCAAAATTTGATTCCTTTACTTTGAGTTTCGCCACGAAAGAATTCGGAATTTGGTGCTTTCGGAACTTTTCAAATTCGGAATTTCAGCCCCACTCCAATATACCGACGCGAAAGAAAGAGTGTTCGATACCCACAATTTCTTAATGTACATATAATCCGCGTTGCCCTTTGCGCGTGAGATTTCAGGGATTTAAGATGGAGAAGGGGAAATAATTATACAAACTGAATGCTAACGATAAGCAGTGGGACCAGCCCAGCTGCATCTGCCGGTGATTTTCTCCCCAAAATCTTTTGATGAAATAGCACGAAACCCGCGTTAATTCTGCAAGCTCACGGATTATAAATCGTCGAATTTATTAATCCGCGCGGTGTTGCAAACAAGACGAATCCCGGGACAGTTAACAGGGTTGTACCTTGATCAAGCTCGTAAGTTGAGAACGAAGCGACGAGACTTGTGTGTTGAAAACTGAAATTTTGATAATACTCTATTCATCGTCACTCTCACTTTGGAATCGGTCCAAAATCCAACGCCCGCTTTCATACACCGAGTGATAATCCCCTCAGGAGTTAAAAGTCTGTTATTACGTCGGTACTTGTAACACCGGATCCTTCATCCCTCGAAAGTAGAATTTAAGGCTATAGCTGCTTGCTCGTCTCTCGTCACGCCGTGGCGCCGCGTTTCGCCGAGTTGCACAATAAATTTGAATGGAATTGAATGAAAATTTCGTTATTCATCAAATCTGGCCTGTGTATAGGCGATACACAACGTATAACGTGTGCCCATGTGTAGATATATTTCTACGAGGGTATGAATAATGCACGTGATATATAATTCAGACGCCGTGCATGCCGGACTCCGGCCTTCCGTATGTCTGTGTGCCCGCTCGCTTATGAATATTCATTCGAATTTCTGCCTGGCGTCGGTGGTTGGCTAAGTCCTAAGAGGTCGGTTATGCCCGTTTGCCCAGATGTTAGCCACGCCGGCGTGTGAGAAATATTGAAAACCTTTGTGGCCTTCGAATATCCTGGCAAATCCGTACAGGAAAGTAGAAGAATTAAGCCTAATTGCACGCGTTACCGAGTTTCCGATGGTCGAAACTTTGAATCTGATCACATTTCAACAAATTTGTCCATCTCGAAATCGATGCGAAAACATTTCGGGTATTGGTTTGAATTACGAGCACTTCAATTTAAAATTCTGCCGAAAAATTGATGGCCGTCATAAACAGCGAGTCGGAGAAAATCGCACTTTGTCTAGTTCACTAGCGAAACCCAAAATATCTGCACCAAAAAGCTTGTGTACTAAACACAAGTTTGGACGAATTTTACGTAAGTCTGTTTCTTTCTGTTTGTTGTATTCCATTGACGGAAAAGGAAAAAAATAACCGATAATAGGCACGAAAAATGGCTTTGAATTTCATTCGACCTGCCTCATACCTCATTTGACGATTACGGTATAATCGTAAATTACGCTTACGGATCAACACGCGGCGAAGCGAGCCGAATAGTGAGAATAATTCGTAATTAAAATCTGTCACGGTGGGATATAGTGGGATAGCGTATTAAAACGGAAAGAAATTGCAATCAATTGCCTCTATTACGATTTAATTAAACTCCATCGACAATATCGAATTATACCGGATGGCAGTAATTCCCGACTACAGCGGTAATATTAGTTAATTTTGGGGAAAATCCCTGACACAGTGATATAACTTAATTGATTAAAAAATAGATCTATAAATCCGTTTACGAACGACCCTGCAGCGTATAATATAATAATATGATTTAATGTTAAATCGCAGCGGAGCATCCGCTAAGGTGATTTCCGGCCCAATTGTGATATAAATTATTTGCATAACGCTGCCGCAGATTATACATTATGGATACGGCAACAAAAGCTCAGACACACACGAGTGCGCTGCACGCGTTTCCATGTGTGTGTCCGCGTCACCGTGCAGAGTAGAGAGAGAGAGAGAGAGAGAGAGAGAGAAATTTAATCCGCTGGATGGAAGATTCCCGCCTTCATTAACTCTCGGCGGGAATATTACGACGGGTGATACGTTAAATTATGAATAACTGGCTGGGGCCAAAGCTTGAAATAATACTTGAACGTTGACTCTGTACAAATGTAGGACTGCAGGAGGTCACGCGCGAAATTCGCAAAGGGTGGGAAGGCGGAGGGTGCCGAGGGTGGCCGAGTCAGGTGATAGCTTTATAACGGTGCTGGTTTTTCATGGCCTCGCCACATGGCACTGAATCCACCGATCCCCCTTTAATAACAACGAAAAGCCCTTTGCCGCGAGCGGGGAGTGTGTTTTTAATGCCCAAAATCATTTAGAGATAAAAAACGAGCCCAGGAAAAAACACCCACACACACACACACACAGAGACTGGCGGTGGGAAAATACCTGTGCGCTTTACGGCAGCGGTGGAAAATCGCTCATTCGAAACAACACGCCCGTCGATAATTACTTTCATTTTCACTATCGATCACGTAGAACGAGAGCACAGACGAGTAACAGCTTGAACATTCGCACGTACACGTATACAAATGTCCGCGACTTTGCCAACGTGTGAATTGTCTCTTCGATAATGAATAGGATTCAACGCAACGCGGTATCTACCTGCGGTGAAATATTGCTTGAAATATAAACTGGTGTACGTACATGTAAGAAAAATAATTGGTAAAATTTGATTAAACATTCAGAGTCGATTAAATATTCATCGTTACATCGTCACACGCGACGTCGCGGCTTCTGATCAATAAATTCGAGGTTCCAAATTAGTTGAACATTTAATTAGAGGGAGGGTCGTTTAATAAGTCTAGCTGTTATTTCTCATACGATAAAAAAGCCCCGTACGTAATATTATTATTGTGTCAAATTAAAAACAAATTAGTTGACATAACGACTTAGGTATGGATTTTCAATAAAGAATCGGACACGCAATTTTTCACATTTTCCATCGCAGTAATCCAAGTGATTCGAAAGGCAAAAAGCCTCAACAGTTCGTGCTTCGCAATCTTTATAAAATCGCCGTCTTATAAAATCCGTCCATCTTAAAAAGGGATCTTCGCTATACGTTGAAGGCTCGAAGGACACAGCTCGGAAACTGGTCCGCTTTGCCGATTTTCTATGAGAAAAATAGTTACTCTCCGAAGACACGAGCTGCGGAGGATATGGACTCGGAATAGAGCGAAAGGCTGGCGATATATCCAGAAGGAATCACATGTCTGATACCGAAGAGAAGCTGCTTAGTTCGCCCCATCCATCCTCGCAGACATAGCAGCTGGTAACGTTAGACGGGTATCGTGTTTCCTGAATATCCAAGCTCGTGTCAGCACCGAGGTTCGACTACCTATGCGCTCGTAAACAGCATTCAGTCCACAGCCGACTAACGTCTCAGACTCGTGTTCGATTTCGGTATGTGCTTCGCCCGAGCAGGAATCCAAAGAATCTGAAATCCGGTAATCGCGCATCTAACAGACGGGTAAGTGGTGCTCAAAAGCGGAACTCGAGGATCCGGTGACCGCTCGATCCGCGGTGATTTCGTTAGCCGGACGGACCGAGTCGAGGTCTAATGAGTTACGAATCATCTCGACCTCCTCGGGAGAGAAAGAGGAGGATTCGCCGAGGAGGCGCCCTGATTTTGTGCCTCAGACATTGCTCGAGTAGGTACACGGTTGTCGTGGACTGTGAAAACGGAGAGTCTGGGAAAATGTCCGCGTTTCAATTTGTCTTTGACCGATTGCTCGGATCTTGTTTTATAACATAACGGTTGTAGTATCTCGAATCGAGTTTCTTTAGAACCTGTTGTTTCTTTGTTGCAGAAAATGAAGATGAGCAAAGTGGGTAACCAGACCAACTCGCAGGATCCACAGGCGGTTAACTCGCGAGTTTTCGTTGGTAACCTGAACACCTTTCAATGCAGCAAAACCGACGTTGAACGCATGTTTCAGCGTTACGGGCGTCTCGCTGGTAAGTCTGATTATTCATCTCATTAAAACCGACGAATGCACGTCAAGGAAAATTTCTCCGTAACTCCGTGCACCAATTACTCACAACAGTTTTCAGTCAAATATTTATCCTCTGATTATACTCGGCTGCAACGGGAAACATGCTTGAACAATATCCACCCCATGGAACGCGGTGACATTTTAACGATGTGTAACCTGCATAAATGTAATGAAAAATGAGACAATTGTTCGAGTACGAAAACGTGTCTGACAATTTCACGTAAATAGAGTTTCAACAGGTAAAGTTCAAACCCGAATTCAAATTGCTTACTTGTTGGATCGCCTGACACGGTTGTAATAACCTCGTAACCTGCAACAACGAACGCTGGCGATTTTGGCTCTACCACTACCGTATCCGTACAGTTGGAACATATTGCCATTAGTTCGAGCATGTGTAATTTTTTCTCCATTATCAATATCGGCGTTCCATCATTCCTCGGCACTCCAAACGTCATCGATAATCACCATGCTTTGATTGGCCTCCGGACACGACAGTGCCGGAGTGCTTCGAGCATAATTATGCAAGCACGTCAAATCGATCAGGAGCTCCGTCCAGGCGGGAGCTTCTGAGGTCAATTAGGCGTTCGATCATGACTGGATACCCGGAGGGGCGAAGTCGTCCACGTGTAGTATCTGCAATTCCGGCAGGAAGAAGATGGAGGAGCGACATTTTCCGGTAACGGTCGTTAAATGCGTGACGTGGATGATCGACGTTAAACAAGAGTTGGAACGCCGCGGAGCGTAAGCCGGAAGGTCTACGGCGACGGATGTCAGAAGCTTTCGAAAGCTTACCACTTCCGGTTGAAACTGAGAATTGTCCACTGCCGGTTATACTCCTCTTCTCCCTCGAGCATGGCAGATCTTTCGCATGCGGAATGGGATTAGAGAAAAGCGTTGTGCAGCGCTAACTAATCTCGTCCTCCGCCATGTCAGCACCGTTTGCGTTAGAACTTGAGAGGTGTCCAGGTACCCCGAAACTGAAATCAACTTGCTAAGCCCCACTCTCAGTCATCTCGCGGTAACGTTTCAATTCCCACGCAAAACTATTGTTATCCGCCAAGTCTATTCTGCGTCGTGCTGTCAGGATATTTCAACGAAATTAATATTTTAGAGACGTAAAGGGTCACTCTTTGGGCCGTCAAGCTAACGAGACACCGAATTCAATAATTCATCCACGTTCAATTCTTCTACTATCCATAGTGTCGGAAGTCCGATATTTTAGAAAAGCTGGAACCTCGCCAGAGACAGTATTTCCGAGCACATCTTCGTTGCAGGAAATTTAAAGCAAATGTAATTTCTGTTAATTCAAGTCACGATCTGTTTTCGTATTTCAACATTTGTACACTGTTTTCACGCGATTCCCTCACATTCTTAAACTCATTTTGAATTGTCTATAAATGGAAGTGAATTTCCGGCTTCGAGGTCTGTGACAATGATTCGTTCCTGAAATTTGGGCAGCCAGCTTAATTCTTCGCGATGTACCGAAATGACCGCTAAACGGTGTAACAGGCGGGACAACAATCCGGTAGAGATTGAATTCGCTTTTCAAGATAAAAGTTTGGGCGAGAATAATGCCGCCGAGGGATATAAACTCTGAACGAGTCCGCAAGCTCCGTCCATTCAACCGACCTACACCCTCTGCTAACTACTTCGGTCTCCCATCTGTAACTGCGTTTCATTCGCATCAAAATGATCCCCCTTTTTCCACAGTGATTTCGCAATTTTTATTCTCTACTCATTGCACGTAGATTGGAAATGGAAACATCTCTGAACATTTTGAATAATTAGTTAATCTCAGTATCTGGCACACAAAAAAAGAGACTTAAAGCATTGCCAAGCTTAAACAAAAGAGCTTCGATTATGTTTTTACGACTCCTCAAGTCGCAAATTCACTTTCTGATGCTTCAGACAATTATTTCTCGCGCATTTATCATTTAACTTTCTTTCAGATACGCATCTAATTTGCAAATTTGAATGTGAATTGTAGCGTATAACGTAACCTAACACCGGCATGGAGATAAGACTTGCACTGATCTGATCTAGATTCAAATCGCGTAGGTGCCGTGACGGCAACTTGGATCGAAGAGCGGCGCAATTCCTTCGCATCCTGCAGATGCTGCATTATGTGGCTGCCAGTCTAGCCAGATTTCTCGAGCTTAGATCTCATCTCGGCTGACTTTTCTCCTCAAGCTCTTCTCATATACGAGTGCATCTCAATATTTACCACACTTTCAGATGCACCCTTCTTTCGGCCGTCCTCGACAAAATTCAAGTGTACGGGCGCAAAGTTCACAGGCTCAGTTTTCTTATCTGACAAAACTTGCGTAAACGTAGATAAATATGTATCCGCGTAAAATCTCGGCGAAAATTCAAGCCTCCAAGTTATACTCGGATGATAAATAATTCATTTGTTGCCTATATAAGAACAAAGACAATAAAAGCTTGACTACAACCGTTCTGTCGGAGTCTGAAAGTATACGGTACGATGGCGGAACGACTACTCTTCATACCGATAATATGAAAAATAAACGTGACGCCGCGGTTTACCTCTAAAAATATGAATTTTATTCTACCCAGATTTCCCTTCTTTGTTCTAACGGACGTTCTGACAGGAGAAATGCTCTTTCACTAGTCCCGCGCGAATGGAAGAGAATTTTCATCCTTCCCCATTTTTGCGGCGTGTGAGAAAAAAGAACACCGATCTTTCGCAAAACTCTTTAGAATCATTCGGAACAGTAGAAATTGAGCGATTTCACTCCGCGCGATTTTCCCCGCAGCCTGTATGTTCCTCTTCATTTTTCATACGATATTCTCGCGATCCGACCCCTCCCAGAGTTCGTATCGAGCCAATCCGAGACGTGTTTGAACGTCGGAAGTCAGACGTGCGTCAAATTCTGATAGATTTTGACGAGAACGCTCGAGCAAAGATTAGAGTGCCTGCCCTTGACCCGGGCCTGTAGTTACGATACTTCTTCCAAGGCTTACGCATCGTCGGGAAATCTCATCTCGCAACGCTCTCTGAATCTGAAACAAAGCTATCACGGCGCGAATCCCGTTGGTTTGCATACGGGAAAGACTCGCCGGTCTCTGAAACGGACTCTCCGTCACCGGCTTCGCCTGGAACAGAGGCAGGATTAGTGCCGGACACCCTCGAAGCGCCTGGTGCCCGCCGATAAACAGCTTAGTTTACTTGGTTCCCGATAAAAACCCGAGGGACAATAAGGTCGGCCGAAAGTGCTGGGGTGAGTTTTGAAGGAGAGAAACGAGGGTCGCTCACACAATGCCGGAATATAACGCCTGAGGGAGAGACGAGATTCGAACGAGAAATATATCGTTCAATGTCTTTCGGAAATGTTTCACCCGCTATCGTTAAATAATGTGCCAAATTATGCGGACGGCGATTTATTTTCAAACAAGTAAAAAAGGCACTGCAAAATTGATAATTCGTCGAAGAGACGTTAAACGGATGCCGTCTGAAAAATTCGTGGGGAGATGAATTTTCATTGGTGAGAAGAAAGAGCAACGGTGAAATAATTGTGAGCTTGCAATCCAAGATTCATCCTGAGTCGATGTCCGTCATCGTTGCTCCGTACTTCCGGATCTTACGTACTACCGCATTGCTCTACTTTTATCTTCAGAAAATAAAGAGGTCGAAGTCCCTTAGCCGTATATCGGTGAATTGTTGGGTGTATACAATAAGCCCGACTTATTGAGTAACAAAAACGGAAATAAAGAAAGGCAAAGCAGCACGAAAAGGTGTTGTAAATAAAGCTCGAGTCCGGGAACCGGGTTCCCTCAGGATCTTAGGAGACCCGTGTCTTCAGCGTACATGTATAGAAATCTCTTCGTCTCCAAAGCTTACTGCCGTAGGATACTAGGTACAAATTGTTGTGTAAGGGAACTGGGAATAAATTGCCTGCCATGACACGAAAATCGCGTGTTATCGAACCTAATATATCTAGAAGCTTCTACGAGGGCCTCATTTGTTTGCGATTCGAATGTACGTTTTGGATTGTCATAACAGCCGCCTTGTACACGTCTGAACGGAAATACCATACCGATAATGTCGTTCCAGACACGTAAGTTCGAAATAACGCTAAACCCATATCTAAAATGAATCATCATCACCGTTTGGAGAGTCGCGAAATTCTACAGAATCGAAGACGCGATATCACCGAAACTCGATTTACTAAAACCGTAGAATTTCACTACCTTTTTCGTATCTTTGGTGGAAAGTTATACGAGCTGCTCCATTGCGCAAATAACCTCGGACCAAAATATCATAAAAAACAAAATGAACATCCTCTTTGCGGTTCAGTCAATATTTATGGAGTTCAAGAATGAAGTTTGGGGTGGTTTGAGACGTTCATACGGGTTGCGGGAGTGTGAATAAGAATTGGGGATAAAATTTCCAGCAGGGCGATGCGTGACTGAGCAGCTGATTCGTACCTATAGCCAGGCGAGTGTTCGGTGCACGGTCTCAATTATTAACACATCGCTTTTCGAGGCCCAACATCTTGCTCACGTCGCGTCAGAAGTGTCGCTCCACCTTCTGACGTCGATTCGAGACATGCCGATCACAAGCTACTCGAGTTGATCGATTAGCGGGAACGGACGATTCTTTCACTGGCGATCGCTTTAGCTGCCTCACCCTGCGCTGACGTTGCAAATCCTACCGGAAGTGGGAAAACTGTAAAAATATTGCAATAATTTTTTTTTATTTCGATCGATACCGGCACGAAATTACTTTCGAATTGGCTCATTATGACCCCGCGACTAAAGGTATGCGGTAAAATTACACCTTACTGGTACTAACGCGGTAGATAATAATTTCGCATCACGGGGGTTCCTAATTGCCTTGAGCTTACTATTGGCCAGCGTATTCGCATCAGGTTCATTAGTCAGTCAAGGCTCCGGGTTACGAACCAGCTCGTAAAAACAAATGGCTACTAAAATAATCACGCGCCTTACGTACGGTGGATAATTAATCACCGGCCCTTTCTTTTTTTTGTTTCTTTCAATTCCTGGTTAATATAAGTACGTATAATATATGTTATACGTTTTGCCGAGAGCATAACGAGACCCGGCAAAAGCTTCGAATCTTCCGAAGAACAATGCCCCCGTGGAAAATTTGAATTTTCATATCCGAATAAAATTTTTCCCCGCTTTTTTGTGTTCCAGGTATCTCGATGCACAAGGGCTACGCCTTCGTGCAGTTCACCAATCCTTTCGACGCCCGTAGCGCCTGCCTCGGGGAAGATGGCCGAACTGTACTTAGTCAAGTACTCGGTGAGTGTCCCCAGTGCTTATGTGAGTGTATACATAGATAGTAATCAATATATTTTATAGTAATCTGTTATCCGTTAAGATACAATTCGTATCGGTTGTAGGCTTGACCGGAACGAGAAATGAAATATATTATATACTCGGTAAGTCGTGAAAGCAGAGAATACCGGGTAATTCAATCATAATTTTCTGACAAAATCAAGGGAAACGAAGATTTCCACGACGTAAATTCCAATCCCTATACATTTCCAAGGGGAAGTGGATATAAATGTATCGGCGACCCCCGCGATATCCGCCTTTGCGAACAGCCTGCTGCAGTGGGTAAATTTATATATCTACCCAGCTAAGCTTTCGTTCGCAGCGTTATACATATACGTATAATCCCGGGGAGATTCCGACACGGGAATTGTGAGCTCTCAGTCATTGGATATCCCATGCCCCATGGTCAGCGGAATACATCGCTACGTTGCGCGTTGATAGCCGGTCGATACGACGAACCGGCTCGATTTTTTGTACCCACTAGATTCTAATCAAGGGACAAAGGAGAAGATGAAACAGACAGAACACGTAACGAGTTACCGAAGCAAGAATTCCCGTCTCTTCTCTTTCCGCATCTCAAGAAAACCCTCGGTCGTTTACCTTTAATCTAGCTGTGTAACGAGTACCGACGACGACGGGATACGCGAAGCGAAAGAAAAAGCAAACTGTACTTTAACGTCCGGACCCTGGAGTGAGATCCGAAATGAACGATGCGTAAGAATTAAGTATCGTTCTTTGAGGTTGCTGACGTCTAATCACACGGGTTCTTTCCTCGATTTGAGTGGTAAGAAGAAACGAGAAGGAAGAAAGAAAGAAAGAAAGAAAGAAATAGGGAGAGATAAAAAACAAACGACACGCCACTCGAAACTAGTACAATGATGAACAATACTTTTTCTCAGCAAAAACACTTTCCAAGATTAGCTCCAACGCTGACGCAATTCCGATCCGACTCGATTCCTCCGATCCCGACCCTTCGCCAAATCGCCAAAGGAGTACAAGAATTTCGGCGTATGTACTGGATTACATCCGAGAAGTCCCGCACTTTTGTGGCCTTCGAGACCTTTCACGTCCGTAATGGTATCCGATCCGATTTTCCGCAAAGCTCCATTCAAACCAGCAACGAGTTATTCCGGCCGGTGCAGAAGCACATCATTCACGGCTGCAGTCACATTGGAACAAGAGAAGCGAGGGCGAACAATGTTGCAAGGTGAAGTAAGTTCACACGTTTTGTCCGAACGAGGCACGCGTATTTCGGACTTACTTATCGTTGGCCAAACACCGCGTGTGCGAATCGGGAAAGTCTGCATGCAGCAAGCAGCGTGGCAGCGATCATCCGACCAAGGCTATCGCTAAACCGCTCGGCTCGTCTCTCTCCGGGAGAATTTCGCAACTTGCGGCAAACCTTTCTTCGACTAATGCAAGAACTGTGTTCCGGGCATACATACCCACGCGGGAACCCAAGGACCCTTGCTCTCTTTCTCTTTCCCTCTCCCTTAGACCGAAACTCGGTAGCCCGGGATTTCACCGAGGCTGTGCCCCGTCGAATAGCTGTCGCCGTTTCGGGGGTGGGAAATCTCTCTCCACCCCCGTCGCCGCATCGACCCCGATAAAAGTGCAAACTGTTCGTCTATCCGCAATAGACCAGCCGATACGTCGCATCCGCAGCGACAGGTGTATCTGGGAAACTTGTTCGTGGAAGCGTAAAATAAAACTGAACAAAGTATAGAAGGAAGGAAGGAAGGAAAAAAGGTAGAAAATACGGAAGACTGGGAGAGTAATTCAATTTTTTTTCCTACCTCTATTCTTTTATCCCCTTTTATTATTACTATTGCTGTTCTCGTTTCTATCAACATTGTTATATCATCATTACTATGTAGTCTCCACGTCGGTAATAGTCCGGAAATTTAGTTTCGCTCGTTCGTTTCTTCGATTCGCCCAACCTGTAACGGTTGTAAATCGGAAATGGACCAGGATTATGTCTTTCTTACTTTTTCTTCTTATTTCAAGTGGTTATCTTCGAAACGATTGACTTTCCTTTGGGACGTCCTTTTTTCTCCTTCACTCTTTCAATTTTAGATCTCAAATCGTTCAAGATGAATCAAAATATAGCGAAGCAGGGTCAGGAGATCAATTCTGTCTTCAGAATCGTTCATCAACGTGTACCTATAGGAATACTTTCAGCTCGTTTTCAGTTAAAGAAAGTTTTAGACCTGAGTTTGTACATATATATATGTATTTTTTTTTCCCGATATCCACCACGATATACTGCGCTCGAATAATCGCACAGAGACAAGAATATTGAACGGCAAAACCCCGTGTATTACATTGTACAGTATACGAGGGAGATAATATCGAATCTCGACGGAGGGTTGGGCAAAGCCTCGATGGCTACCAGCAATAAACGGCAATAAAATCCAGCAGCATTACGTATATAAGACACGACTCGTTACACGTGTGTGTGCGTGTATCATTTTCCTCAAGGATCCAGAGCGTTTTTCGATATATCGGAAAAGAGGGACGATAATTCAATCGGCGAACCTTCGATTTTCCCCATCATCCGCTGGATGCAACGACCAGCGTACGTCAATTTCGGAACTCCGCCACTGCCGCGGGATGATAGCTGAATCGCTGTCTTGTCAGGGTCCCTGAACCGAGTCCCTAAACCCAAACAACTCCCTGCAGGATACGCCTCTCGTTCCGGTGATTATCGAACGAATACCCGGCTCTCGGCTGCAGTACGGCGGTGCAGAAACGCGCCGAAACGTTGCTAATAAATTATACACCCGCGGTGCAGGTTTGCGAAATGGATAGAAAGAAGGAGAAAGATAAAAGGAGGAAAGAAGCACTGAAAAACGTCCGGCACCGGTATATGAGTACCAACCTTTCCCACGTACCAGCAGCAGCAGCAGCAGTTACAGTAACGGTAGCGGTAGCACTAGCAGTAGCAAAGCAGCCGTCATCCCCTGATCCTGCAGGATTACCGGGACTTTTATTAATACACATGCTACCGGGCTGTCGTTCTGCTTTGTCCGTGCCTTCTGCGCCTTCCATCCTGTCCACAAGCCGGTCCGATCCTCCGGGTTTAAATCAAGCGACGACCGACGGTGTATTGTTCCCACTCTCCCACCCCTTTTCATCCCTTATTCCCTCTGTCTCGCTCCCTCTGTTTCTTTCACATCTTACTCGTCTCGTGTCCCCGTCTCCTGGGTGAGTAGTTCTGTTACCGTAGCGGGATGATCGAGGGGAGAAAACGCGAAGAACTTGTGCGCGCGTTTTCCACACGGAAGGAATTACTCATCGCCAACCCCGCGAGGCTCCTTCAACTCTCCGAAAAATCCAGGGGACTAGAATCAGGCGCTGGGCCAGTCGGGATGAAAATCGGCCGACGCACCTGCGGATAATTTCGCAAAGCTGGAAGCCCCGGCGTTTCGGAATCGCGAACGTTTAGACCGTGGTTATGTTATTACGCAATCGACGCACGCGCCTCGTTCCAAATCCGTTCGCCGTTTCTGCAACGGTTTAAAAGATCACCGGGCATGATTCACGCCCGTCTGTCATCACCGACGAAAGACGTCGCCAATTTCGTTCTACCCAACCAACTGCTCGCCGAATGCTGATATGCATGCACGGGTGATTTTTCGACGCTGAGGAATGTATCAGCTATCCAGATACGCCAAACGCTTTCAAGATTTCACCGAATGTTTACACAGAGTTAATCGGAATTTACGCATCGCTACCGTTTATCAATTATCGCGTTATCTTCTTACACGCTTCTTACGCGGAGAGAATTTTTTTCTTCTTTTTTCCACAACGAGTGAATTTTCTTGCACTCGTGGAAATATTTTAATTGAGCACGCGTGATTTTGCACAACAGACAAAACGGCACATTTCCGTTTTTAACAAGTCAAATTTTAAATATAAACAAATTGCATATGGAATTTGAAAAAAAATGATATAAGGTATCTAGAAATTCAAAACTTCTGATTGTGAGTGGGTTTTAGAAAGTACAAGGCGATACTCCGAAACAGAATACCATATACCAATGCGTTTACGAATCACGGTATAATTTTTCTCTCAATGACCAATCAAGAATACTATTTTGGTGAGATGTCGTGGGAAAAGAAAATCAGCGTCTCTTGTCTACAAGCACGATGACATACAAAGTGCCCGTTGATAAAATCAAGATCGGCTCGCCACGCGATCAGTAATTGGAAACATAACAAGTTGTTTTTCTCAACCAACTTTTTCTAGAGCTATCTGGCAAGAGGTAGTAAAAATTCTTCCTCGCGATTTAATGTTGTTGTGAAGTATCCACTGCCCGAGATAATATTTAAAATCTCTGTTATCCGAGCCAATTAAATAAATTTCGGTGAGGATGAAAAGACACGGAGGTGTATATGTACATATGTATATATATAAATATGCAGAGGTATGTATTATTTAGGTAATAACGACGATCTCGGGACGCTGAGAGTGATGAATTTCTTAAACGTCTGTCGCCACGGCGAAACGGGCTCGGAAGATAATAATTAGGCCTCATCGCATCGCTTCCTTTCTTCTATGGCCAGTCGTTATAACAGTTCGGTCTTACAAAACACATTCGTATATTTTACGCACACACACACACATCGTCGCAAAGAAGCGGAGACGCTAAATATACCGAAGTGATAAAATTAGCCGCGTCGCGCGCTCTCCGCGTGTTTCTACACGGGCTGCTGCTCACACAGCTTTACGGTGAAAACGCAAAAAGACGAGGGTCTTTGATGTGACGTCACGCCAGGTTTCGCCCGTCTCGCCAAGGACTAACTCACCGTGTAAACGGGTTGAAGAAAATTGTGCAAAAAAGCCGTAGCTAATTATTTGTGATATTGCGAGACTCTTTTTTCCCACCACCTTTTATACCGCGGCTGTAAGCAGCGAGGGAAAACGATATACCCGCTATATTGTTAAGGAGCAAAAAGCGATGCAGGCTCGCCTTTTACGCTCCGAGCGGAGAAAAAAAAATTAATAATAATTATTAAAACAACAATGGAAAGCGTGTTTTTTGTTTTTTTTTTTTTGCTTCCATTAATAAAGATAATAATGAAGGCAAAATCTTTTAGACATAGCGATGATGTTTATTCAGGATTACGGTCAAATCCACACCCACGCGTGACGAAGAAAAAACGAAAAAAAAAAATAAAAAGAGTTAAAAGTCTCACCGTCGACTCGAAACAATGATTACATCGTTAGATTTATTTTTCTCCTCGTCATACGATCGCGGCCAATATCGAGGCGCAAATAAGCGCGGCGAATTTTCTTCGGGTCCAAAACTGGCAGCATTTCAAACGAGACAGACTCACCCATATTTGCGTACATGAGGACTGTGTGAAAAATTGATGTTTAGTCTGAACGTGAGACGAGAAAACCTGACCTCTCTCGGTCCATCCAACCGAGGTTCGAGCTGGTCCCGCGCACCTGAGAAGGGGTTTGACGCAGCTCGTAAAAAAATAAATCCTCTCAGTGGCTGCCCATTGCAGAAATAAAGGTTTTATTATCAGTAGTTTTCCAGCGATACGATTGCATTTAATCCGACCGAGCCGGCGGTGGTCTTGGTGTATAACCAACCTTCCTGCCTTCCTACCTTCCTACCTACGTCCAACACGAACTCCGGTCCATCCTTCTGAATACGCGCTAAAAGCCGACGCTGAAACTCTTGAGAGTATAATCCTGGCTTTCGCGATTCTCGGCCGCGTCCAATCCTCCCCCCTTTTCCCGTTTCCCTTTTACCATCCCCTCGCATCGTTCTCGTCCGTCTCTTTAACGCCCTTCTTTTTTCTGTCTACCTCCCAAGAGTTCACCTAATGCACGGTATCCTCCGCGTGCGCATCACGAGTATCACTGGAATTTCAAAAACCTTTTCATTTTAATCTCCGCTTATAAGTGTAGAAATTTAGCGAGATAAAATTTGTCGAATTTTTTTTAATACCGTTTTAGATTTCGCACGATGGAAAAATTATTCGGTTTTAAAGCATTACATCAATTACGGTCGTTAAAGCCTGGCAAATGGAGATGCGCCAAATATAATATCATTTTAATGTAATACTTGATCAGGATAATTCGTGCAGTTGTTTTTGTTTTTTTCACTTATAAACTTGCAATTGTTTCTCTGTTGTGTGTTCGGATGAGTTGAGTTAGGTTAATGACGAGTTTCTTAATTTTTTACAAGTTTTCTTTACTTCGATGATTTCAAACGTCATCGCAAATACATAAAAATTTTAGCCCACTGGGATTTTTTCGACAATTTGCCAAAATTTAATGTTGACAATAATCGTTTGGCGAAAGTAGAAATATCGGTACACGCAATTTGAAAGAATTTCAAAATAGAAATGATAAGAGACCGTTGTGTCAAACGTTTTTCACTACCAACAGACGTTGGTGAAAAAAAATAATTATAACGAAAAAAAAAATATGTAACATACATATAAGTAACGTGTGTTTTTTCCTCATCTCCTCGACACATATTGCAGCCGCGACGTTTAGAATTTCTCCCGCTATTGAACGGTTAGTTCATTTTAGATCCCGGGCGTACGGTTATTAGGCAGTTAAATCGTTGAGTGTTCGTTAAACGCCGCGGTTTGTCACAGGTTTTATTGCATTTTGTTGCGTGGGCGTAACAGCGGGAGTCGAGGTGACGAGAAACAGGGCGTCAAACGCGTTGACAAACCGCCGCCTTTTCAATTCGAAAGAAACAAAAATGAAAACGAGAGATAAAAGAAAATTGCAGACGAGCCGTTGGAGGGCACTTCAAAGAGATCGTCAATGCTCGGATACACGAGCAGCTCTCGGCGACTCTGGGCGATTACTGATGAGGACGTGTGAGATGAAAAATAAAAAAGGCGAAGATCACCCGAGGAGGATGACACGCTTGTATCGACCCACGTATGATACGCGATGACAAATGACAAGGTAGGTATAAATTACGATTCTCGCGACACGGTACAAGTGCCGATTCATAACTAGTAGTAAACCTGTTCAATTTCATACTTGTCGCGTTAAATCAGAGTTTCGTTGCTTTATAATGATCGCGTATTTACGCGTACAATGTAGCTTGTTATGTTATCGGTCTCACGCTGATGATCGACCGACATGTCAATTAGCATCAAATAAGCTAATCGAAATTCCTCCGCTCGCTGTTGAAAATGGATCGGTACTAGAATGAATCTAGGCTCGATATTTACTGGGACGTGAAAAAACTTGCGCAAGAATTTATGCAACAATCCATATGCATGTATGTATACACCTATACGTTGTAAATCAACGGGCGCGAAAAAATAATTTTTTCGTTAATCGGCATTCGGAAGGGCGTCTGGTCCGAGGGTTCCATTACGGGAATGAGTTATAGAGCGAGAACCTTCGGTTTACGAGAAAATTTGCTAACGGAATTCGTTGGAATAACAAAGAATTATTCCGGAGCACAGCCACCGTGTATATTTATTCAAACCTGCTCCTATTTCCCCCGCGTACCAAACGTAAAAGCGGCTCTTGGATCTTTGAAGCCGGTAACTGCAGGCGCGAGTCGAGGCGCCGGTGGAATTTAGAAAAACCATTTCGCTTAGCGAGTCACTTATACGTATAACGTTCTGTCTACGTGCATATACGTATGCAACTACATATGTGCGCGAGTGAGCGTGTGCGTATCCATAAACGCAGCTACTACATTACCCGAGTTATAAAACTATCTTGAAAATATTAAAAACCGCAAACATGCTTTTCCGCCGCACAAGCGAGAAGAGCTGCGCATGCAGCGCTTATACACGTAAATCTACCCCATGAACCGTTGAAAAAGGTGCGCTCCGGAGAAAACTGCGGTTTCGAAATATCACGGAATTGCGGAATACGCAGAGTAGGTATACCTATGATTAAACGCGGGAGCGTGCTTAATTATAAGATTATACGTGTATACGTATACACGTAATACTTGTCGAGTAATTAATTAATTAATGCTTACCAATTAGCGGTCTCATCATCGCGAAATTGAAACGGTGCGTCGCGTTATCGGTACCTAATTGGAATGTATACTACAGGCGCTACACAAGCAGAAATATCGCGAGTGTCGAATCACGGTTGACATACATGGACGTGAAACTGCACTGTGCACTCACGCATACACCCGCGCACATTTATATCGTATAATAATATGATCGGTGAGGTTTCGTTCACGTGTCAACGATGCGAACGTCGATTAATTAACCAAAATTTGAACGGGTTTTCCCTCGCCGCGATGCAGCCACGCAAGGCGTTTTATATAAAGTGCATTCCTGTCCATCCACCATGGCAGTGGAGACATGTTTGAACAAGTTTGCAATTTAGAAATTGCTGGAAGGAGGAGGACGGGGATCCTGGGAGCGCCCGAGGGAGTCCGTAGAGGAAAGTTTCACAGTTTTTCCGTATTTTCCCTCCCACTTTTCATTTGATTAGTTCGAATTAACCCCATCCTCGTCGGCGCGGCGTCCTTGGCCTCTTCAGCCTGCAGCCACCGCAGTCGTTTTAATTAATTCTCAGTCTCCACACACTTCAGGACGTTTTACGTACCTACCTACCCCCCGTGCCTTTTATACGCCCGCAAGCCCGGACAGATTTGTGTTGCAGGCGCTGCACAGACTCGGTGTGCGAAAGCTCGCCGCGAGCTTTACGGTTTCCAACGATTTTAGCACCATGGCAGACAGAAATTGCCGAGTTGTACGTACAGTAGCCCCGCAGCCTAGGGTCGCAATATTACACCATTTGCTAGGCGCAAAGCTCTGCGCCGCCCTTGTAAACACGACCAGCGAACAGCCCGTATGTGGGAACAAAGCATCCGTTTGCAGGAAAAGGGAACGGAAGGATGAAGGCGGCAGCCGACTTCCACGAGGAGGTGAGAAGCTTTCCTAGCGACTAGTCTTTTCCTTTGATTTTTTTCATCCTGCTTTTCTTTTTTTTTTCTAATCTCTCCGTTCTCCTCACCACCCACGGCGTGAATTGAATTTTTTGAACAAGTCTCCGACATACGACAAATCGCGACAAGTTTTTTCGAAACATGCAAAGCGCAATGAAAAGACCGTGCGGTTTTTAACGGGGCGAGAAATTAAACTGGGGGTTCGATTAGATCGGCAATTCTGATACCGGCGAGGAAGGGACGGGGTGCGGGGGCGATAAATATTTTTATTACGCTTGGCGTCTCGGGTTCGGGTGCCGTTTTATGGCCATTAATCGACTTTTATTGAGAAATATTCAAAGCTGTAAAGAAAACTATAAAACATACGGTATACGTAAGAGACGTATATATAGATGTATGTACATGTCGAATCCTCCGAGCCCCTTGTGCTTCACCCTACATTTTAACGGTTATATAAGAAACCGTTTGAAAAACAAACGCTCAGGGTAAAATTGACGACCGACGTGTTCCACTTTGAATCGCGATCGTTTCTCCACGAGGGAGTTGAAATACTCTCGGTGTAATCGTCGACGTTGAATCCGTTCGAAAATGACCGTCATGGGGAAGCTGTATGCGATATAAAAAAAAAAAAATAAAAAAAAAAAAAAGAAACACAGACAGACTGGAAGATGAAAGAAAAAACCTAGTCGCTCACCTCTTAGACAATCTGCACCAGATCAACTGTCACAAAGCATAACCGTCAAGGTCCCTGCAATTCACCAGCTTCCTAGTTACCAAACTCGATATTTATTGTCTGTTGTTTGTACTGTGAGGCGGAAATTGTTCAACTAATTTGCTGACCAAGGGACGCGTCGTTGTGTACGAGTATCGGTGGCTATCTCGTCGACGGATTAGCGTGCGCGTATAGAAAGTATCGTAAAAACGGGGCCCCCGTTTGGTCGTATATGAAAATTTGAAGGAGTAAAAAGAAAATCCACGCGCATGAGCTTTTCCCTTTTCTATACCCCATAAATCTTCCCGGAAACATAAGGAGTGCCTCCTCTCTGGGTTCTATATTGTCCCAACCAACGGTAAGCCTCGAGGACTTTTATTGCGCATGTATATATGGATGTTGACAAGATTGTATGAAGAGGAAAAAAACAAACAAGTGGCCAGCAAAAAAGCGGGGACGACGATAAGAGGACGGAAAAGATTGCGCGGATAGTGAAATGTTACTTACTGCAGATGCATGCCGCAGTAATACTTTAGAATATGATTCGGGATTCGGTTCGTTGGATTAACAGGACGCAAGAAATATTCGGTCAAGTTTCGGTGTTAATTTTACATTGGGCTAAGTTGCCGAGGATTCCGGAGTTTACGCGTCCTCTGCAGTATATACGGGATAACTTTGCACCTTACCCATCGGCCCTCGGCATATTCTCCGGCTCCTTGTCACCTCCCTTTCTTCCTCCGTAAATCGCTGCTTGACTGAGCGAAAAGTTTGATAGATTACCGTGTTGGTTTATATACGGTAAGACGGGAGGTGAAGGCGCGGAAGTAGAAAAAAACAACAAAAAAAAAAAGAAAAAGGAGAAATCATGAAGACGAGGGAGAAAGGGGCGAAAGGTGTATTATAATCGCATATAAATTGAAAAACGACACGAGGGTCGGGAAAGATTTCACTCTCGGTTTTTCTCGCTCCTTTCACCCCGCTTCTTTAACTTCATTCAATATTCGTTTACCATTTGACCGAAAAGTTTCGTTTTCTGTACAAGTTATATTTTCAGCTTATTATTGCCGCTGAATGGACGCGTAAATTTAAGATACGTATTGATTATGTCAAACGTTGAAACACGTATTTGTAGATTTATTTGAACTAGCTGCAATTATTTTTTTTCTCTGCGATATTAGTTAACTCTCATTTTTATATTTTCCTTCAAACCGGTTCAACCTCAAATTCTAGGCAACTCTGACACTAATCTAACAATAAGGTGAGTTTTATCTCCCCAAAGCAAACGAGCTGCGGCCGTACGAACATGATTTTTTTTTTTTTTTTGAGACAATTATTAACAATCACGGTGCGTTAATCACGACGGAGGAGATCAAACAAATTTCTATACCTAGTCGAGTAGCTGGCGTGGAGGTAGAAATTAAATATCAAATATGATACGTCTTCACGCCGACAGAATTGAACAGTCAAGTTCAAACGACCGAAATAGCCAGTGGAATAATATTTCCTAGAGTTCCTTTTATCGTTGAAATTCCGCTCTTTGGAGACCGTCAGAATTGGATAAAAATGAATTTTTAATATTCTTTTTTTTTTTAATTATATATTGCCGACGAAGTGATCCATATCGAATGAATTACGTGCTAGGAAAAACAAGACTACCGTCAACCGACAAGAAAAGCATATCGATAATATCATAGACACACGGTAGTACAAATTTTAAACAGTAAATCACTGACTTGTCAATACCAGAAAGGAAATTTAATACCTCTGTACTAATTATACTCTTTCGCTAATCTTTTCCGAACATTATTACGCATGTGTGAAATTCTCATCAACATCGTCGAATCGGTCTGAAACAGTTTGATTCCTCACAACACAATTTTCGTCAAATCTCGCGTTTATATATAACATAATAACCCTCTCAAACCGACGCCATTTTCCCCGACACGTTTCAATCGTCTTAAGTACAATATCGGCCAAGGGGTGTGAAGCATCCACGTTCGAATCCCCATCGGAGTTCAATATCTCGGGTAAGTCATCACCGGGACGAAGTCGACAGAGATTAAAAAGTAAGTGAAAGAGATGGCCGTGCGATGCGGCCGTGGGTAACCAGACGAAGCGGCTAAAATTTTCGACGATATTGTAAAAGATGTCGACGGGATCAGCGGGGCGGCTGGAAGTCGAAGGGAACGATGAGGGGAGAGGTGCGGGAGAACGAGGGGGGGGGGGGGAGGGGGGGGAAGCTAGCCGGGGAATCTCATGGGAAATTCCCAGGGAATCTGAATAAATCGAAATACAAAGTGATTCCCGAACTTAAATTAGTTTCCGGCTGGTAGAAAAGAGAGGGTTAGACGGCGGTAGCCGTCACGCAAAGGTTGCCGGGCCTTCGCAGATTTTAACCCACGTATATGTATAATGCCGGTCTGCTATGGGTATAGAATTTCGCCACGGTCGCGACCATTTTACGGCCGTCAGGCGTTTTATAGGCCGACGTTTCTGCGGTGACAGAATGGCAGGGGACAGTCGGACGGACGTCGGATTTGCGAGGAGCTTTTTACCCCGCAGAGCTTTCGCACCGTCGTCTGTACTGCAGGTGTTTCTCTCGTTTTCTCAGCGTCTCTCCTCACCCGGAGTTCCGCAGGCTTAGCGACCCGCTGTCAAACGTCGCGCCGCCCGACGCGATCCGATTTTTCTGCATCCGATTTTTTTCGCCCTCTGATATTTTCTTGCCTCTTACCCTCGCGCGGTCTTTCGACAAAAGACCGGGATAACCCGACTTGTGCACCTATCCCGGGGGACAAAAAAGACGATCTTTCCGAATGGAATTCTTAAGCCGAATGACCCACCGTCGGTCCGGGAATTACCTAATTAGTCGAGTTAAAGTCTGCCGCTGTACACCCGCGTCTTGCTTGCGGGACTTCGCTCCGCCCCGCGTAATTAACAGGGCACTCTGACCGTAATTATGACGGCTAGTTCAGTTCTTATTCTTCTCTGGCCTGCACCGCGGTTTCTTTACCGTCCTAACTCGACTTCGTCTCGCGTCGATTTTACGCGGGATAATCGAACGGTTGAAAAAGCTCAGGCAGGAAAAATAATTCCGCAGACGCGTCGCGCAGTCGTTGGAAAATGACGCGGTGGTCAGTCACTAGCGATTTTTCCGCGTTAGCCGGATTCAAATTAGCTTCGTAATCCGAGCTTGCAGCGGCGGGAGATCTCGGTGCTCGTTTCTGGGGACCGGAATTGACCCGGAAAAATGGCCATCGATATCCTATGAAAGAGCTGCACGAGAAGAGGTCGGAAGCGTTGTGGAGGGCATGAGAGGGCCGCCTTTCAGAGTGACAAATATCAGTCGTATCTCAGCGGTGGCGTAAGAAAAGGCGATCTCTGGCACGACGGTGCAGTTGAGGCTATCGGTAAAAATGGCGGATAGCGACGGGCGGGGAGAGGCGCGGGAAAAGGTAGATAAAACGTTCGCTTCCTCGCTGTAAATCTCGGTGCCAAAAATCTCGAAATCAAAGTTAGCCAATCGCCGCGGGGATCAGACTGTGAGAAATCGGTTATTGAGAAAATATGGAACCCCGAACGTGACAGTCGTTTGACAAACGAGTCTTCAGCTCCCCTCGTTCGATCGTCGTATAAGAGATCAGATCCTCGCGCGGGAGTCGAAACTTAATATGCCCCGGCTGCAAAAGTTCCACATAAATTCTCAATCCCCCTGCAAAGGTGTTTCTCTTCTCTCTACTAAAGCGTTGCTAATTTATTTTCTCGTTTCATTCGAATATGGGAAATACCTACTACATCGCCATACCATTTATTCTAAAATTATTTGGGATTCAATTTTTGCTCAATTTTTCCGTATATTCGTTTTTTCAACGTGCTAATTCCGCAAATTATGTATAACCTCTGTGATTCCACGTAGGGAACACCAACCGATTGTAATAAAATTCTATTATACTCCACCTCTCTTCTTATTCTTCAATGCCGTGCTCGAACCGCGACGTCCAGCGACCGTTTGAAATTAGCGCGCAATTAGAGATACACGGGACGACCGGCTCTGATTGGCCCCTCGGAGACAGTCGAACACCCTGATTGGCCGCCGCTTGCCGCGTACGTGATTCGAGGCACGCAAGGCGATTCGCATTCCGGTCATGCGATCGCGACTCTAACTCAACAGCCATTGCCTGCCTGACTGGAATTCTTTCCAGCTAATTACGCGTCTCGCCACTGGCCAACCCAAATCATACCGGTTACCCCCGCTCGATCGGACCAACAACACGCCTCGCTAGATCTACGCTGCGATCGCGGCATCGTCCGGTGACTTTTACCGAGATTTTATCTTAGCCGCATCCCGCACTGTGCACTCCTGCACGCTTCGTTCGCGAAACAACTTCGTCGGCAACTCTTTTATTCGTTCTTATCATCAATTCTTCCGCTTGACTTCTGTCTAGTTGTTGGTTCGGTATTTCTACAGCTGTTTCCTTTTTCTCCTCGTTTATACTCTCGATGTAAAATTGAAGAGATATTTTGTTTCGTACATCTGCGCGGGCAAAAACCTGATTTTATCCAGCACGTAACGAGACAGTACTTACCGTGTCCTCAAGAGCCAACATCTTTCACTTAATCTGTCCGCTTCAGGGTTGCCGGAAAAAGAAAACAATGGAATATACACCATTGAAGTCTGATTATTTTCTTTAATTTCATTTAATTTTACGCACTCGACCATAACATCGTCGATATTTTTCAGAGTTCAGACATACTCATTGGTCCCCTTGAAGAGGCGAGAAAAAAACCACCCGCCCTAAGAGCATAAAAGAAATAACGAATCGTACCGCAGAAAAAAAGTCAAAGAAGTGTGAGCGTCGGTCTCTGTACTTGAGTTAAGCCGGAATGTCGGGCGTATGCGATTGCGTAGGGAGGGTCACGCATACGGTAAAAATACGTGGCGTGCCTTCCGTGATTACATACTTTGGCCCAAAATGCAGAAACCGCGGTATATGGCGGGGGTGGCGAAAGGGGCGCGCATGTATCGCGCATAGCGCAGAGATGGCGCCGTGGCGGACATGGTACAAATTGCAACCATTACTCTTGCCTGACCCTTGCTGCGAGAGCACGGAACTATTGTGTATGAAATGATTATGGCCGCGTGCGGTATGAGGTGGCAAAGCAAGGTGGCGAGGTGTAGAGGCGGTGCAATGCCGTCCGTCAGTTAGATTGGGTCGCAGGGCCTGTGTAACGCGGGATTTATGCCCCGCTCGACAGAGTCATAAATGTCCCTAAGATAAGACAGTTGCTTTCCCGCCTTTTTAAACCCCCGTGCAAAACCCGTCGCATGTGTTGGTGCATGCGATACATCATACACACGTGTAACTGTAACTGGGAGCTCGAACACGTCCTGCACAATCACCGGGCACTGAATAACTTGTGCGGCATTGTTTTGCGACGTAATAACGCAATGATTTCCCAACATCATGGCGTCACCGATAAACAAACAGGTAGGTGTACGCATACGTTAATCAAAATGTCTGTACTCGCGAAAGGATGGAAATGCGGAAGAAAAATCGTCAGTAAATACCGAACGGAAAGTTGAACAAGCTTTGAAAACGGCAGGGAACTGTTCCGAGTGATGATGCCCATTGCAGCGTCTGATCAGCCATCAAACTCGGCGCAAAACTCTTTCATTCCTGACTTAAAATTGTTTGAAAGTGAATTTCCTTCATTGAGATCGGGATGCAGAATTCTCAGAAGGTATTGAGAGTTTTCAGTGTATCGTTTCAACTGGAGGGTGAAAGGAGCTTGAAAGTCGGGGCAGGTGTATTGAGTATTTCTTCGTTTTGAAACGCTGCAGGCTCTCTCGAATTAACCAGCTAATTAAAAAGTCTGGCAACAAACGGTGCATAGCTTGCATACAACTGATCCGAAGGCGATTCTTAGGGTGTAGAATTATACAGAGACGACGTTACGCTCCACCTTTAAGCCGTTTCAACATTTCTCGACGATTTGAACGACGATGATGAGGAAACGCACTCGGTAAAGCCATAGCGTCTATTTACAGGCTTACCCGATTCGGCATCCGATTTATCTAACAAATCCAACAACGTTAAAATGTTTGAAAAGCTTAAGGATTTCTTCACCGCAAGCTCGGCTTCAGAGGTCCGACCTTGGCTACGCGTAGTGTGAAATAAGCAGTTTTTCAAGCGAAAGGGGAGCTGGTTTATCATCTACGAAATCCTCGCGGCATCAAAGGATTATCATATAAATTATTTCGGTGTTTGTCACCGTTCGGTTGGCGGTATTCTGACGCGGCGTGAATCCAGCATCGTGCTGGTTATTCACCGTGACACAATAACGAAGGAGATTGGAAATAGACGGTCGCATATACGCAGCACCTACACGCACGTGCGCCGGCGTAAATCTCAAGACGAAAACTCGCTCCTCTTCCCCAATTGTAATAATCCCCTCTTGACTCCTTGCCAATGAACACAAGTATATCTGGTTAGTTCCGCCGATCTGGGGGACAGCAAAATTGAAATTAGATGACTCCTTCGGGCAGAGATACTCCGGCAAAATTTCCCGACACGGCACGAGGAATATCACGTAACGGGACCTTCCTTCTTCATAGCCCGGAAGTTTCCAATAACCCCGAGATGTGATTGGATACACGATACTCGCGATACAATGCGATACACGCGGCGCACGCCGCGACTCCGGGGGGAACGGAATCGGCAAGCCGCCTTCGACGTCTCGTTTGTATTCCGATTATGAATTCCCATGGAAAACTCGGAGATACGACAAGGGAAAGGGATTTTCGAACCGACACTCTCTACCGAGAAAACGTTGAAGCCCTGATCGTTCTAAACGAGGAAAACGTTTCCATCCCCTGATGCCGCCGTCTCTCGGGGTGGAAGAATTTCACTAAATTCTTGAGCGTTATGGGAACGGACGTACATGCTGCTTATATTATAAGGATCATTCAAGCCTGCAGGAAGATCAGAAATCTAGTGTCGCTAGAAGCCGGAGGTTTATCGCGGGAGAGTAGCTAAAGTCAATTGGTAAACAGGTTTAAATCCAGAAACAACCTTTTTAGGCACGAACTATGGGTGCACGTGCTTTCAGACTCGGTCGTACATAATGATACAAGTCAGGTTTCCACGCCGTGTACGAACTTTGTACGAAATCAAACACAACGCTGCAAACAGATTTCGGATCGTGCGGGCACGGGCGGTGCGTGTGAAGTCGAGGAAAACGTGAGGAAAATTTTCAATATCCTTAACCTTTGTTTGACACTTGTGTAGAATCGCATATCTGACACACCGGGGTCGTTTGTACCCCAGATTGTCAAACGTACACCCAATCCCAAGTGCCATCGACAGCTAACCGAGACCGGAAATATGATAAACACTGCATTCGGCATCATCGGTAACGATATGAAAAGCGTAAATAGCTGTGGGTTCGGTGGAAGACGTTAACTCGCGAAACTTGATATGTAAGTAGAAAAAATCGTAGAGCGTATCTATATTGTAGCCCGCCATTAAAGGGGGTGGATTAATGTTACCAGTTGGTACTTTTTTGTTTTCATTACCAGCACCCTGTGAGTAACCTTACACGCGACGTACACGCTGTATCATACTCAAAGGGAAGTTTGTATAAAATAGCAGCAAGGGGGAAAGGGAGAGGGGGGGGGGGGGCTGCATTCCATTTTGTCCAACGAGAGTGGGCGGATTGACCAACCGAAAGTATACATGTGAAATACACGAGGCGTGGGTGTGCTTTTGTACATGTATGAACGAAGGCAATGAATTCTATGGGCACGACGTAGGGGATCGGTGCAGAAATTCACCGAGCGGTGAATACGCGCGGGATGAATGGCCGACCTTCAATGGACCGGAAAGTGAGCACACTTTGTCAAAGAGTTTAAAAGAAGAATTAGCAATAGGCACTCTGCAGACTCGGAGCACAAGCCTCGACGGAGAAGATTCGCAGAGGGGTCGCCTTCCCTCCTAGGGGGCTTTACACACTTGCCGAAAAATATAGTAATTTGATAGCTTCGTTTTTGCAATTTTTCGGAATTTCCGATGAAAAATTCACGCGCACATGCAAAAGTTGTTAAAACTTGACGAACGAAATTTGTGGAACACGGATCAAACGACGTCATTTCGTATGAACGCAAATTCTTCCAACGTGAGAATTTGTTGACATTTGAATCGCTTCAACATTGTTCGAATTTGTATCGTCAAACGTGTCTTACTGAAACTTTAACGACGTGTCAACGCCTACGCAAAAGTTTCCGGATTCACAAAAATTATAATATTCAACCCTGCGACACGCGGACAGAGGACCATTGATCTCGAAATAGCTTTAAATAACCGTAGAGTTAATTAAAGCTGGCCCAGTTAATCCGCAGAGGCATTCGCGGTCTCCCAAAATTTTATCCAACGATTAACGACTGACGGGATATTAATTGTCAGACAATTGCCATTGTTGTAGTTTCGGTACGGATCATTTGTTGTTTAGAATACGTGTATACGTATAAACAGCCGGGAATCGTTATCCGCTGGCGTATTGTACCTGAAATAAACCGTCGAATGAAACACCTCGAAACGGTTCAGTCGCGCACGCTACCTGCCAAACGAACTTGCCGAAATACATCAGATTGTGATGTTAAGTAGGTTAACAAAACCTTTTTCCGTACCCGCACGCCAGATAAAAAGAAGCGCGCCAGTCATCTTCGTCGTTTATACTACTTCGCGCTGAGTTCACTCAAGTACGTGTCAATGAAGGATGTTTAAAAGTAGAAAGTAAAAAGACTGCGCAATGATCATCGCGATGAATTGCCTCACCGAAAGTCCTCGTTGTTAAGCAAGTTTCATCAAGAATTCCGTACGCCACATATTATTATTATAGTGTGAAATCTCAACCGACCAAGCGTCGATTAAGCCCAATTATAAATGAGCCCATCGTTTTCGGAACGTCTGCGTTTCCCAACATTCGACTTCTATTTGGGAAAATGGTCGATAAATAAGTGGGTTTGGCAGTTTTCACCCACTGCAGAGAGCGCAGCTTTTCGAAAGGAGTAAGTTGTGAGGGTTCCCTGAGGATGTGGTGCGAGGGGTGGAAAACAAGGGAAAGTAAACGGCGAAGCAGGGGCAGAGGAACCAAAATGGAGGGATCGGTGCCAGGGCGTACCATCCTGGTGCGGGCCGACCGTCGCCTGCACGCCATAGAATTAATAAACTACCCCCTTTGCCCCTTGCCTCCACCCCCATCGCCCCCTGCAGCCGTGCGGTAATCTCGCTGTAATTCTGCTGCGCACGGTGCAGCGTTTTCGCAAAACAAACGGCAGAACGCACTCGCGTCGAAATATAAATCTCGTCGTTTTTAGCTTATCGAAATTTCGTTGTGTTGTTGTCGTTGTTGTTTTTTTTATTCTTCGCCACGGAACCGCGACTGTGCATACCCGAATGGTGCAACAAATTTTAATCACGGTTCTACATTTTCCGACAGCGGTACGGCCGATTTACGGGACAGCTAGTCAGGTGATGGATGATCGTACAGTCGGCGAGTAATGCGTAGTACTAGAGCTTTTGGCGGAAGTTACGAACCGCGATTATGTAACGAGACGGGGAGGCGGTGAACTATAATGAAATGGAATTACCGAGCAATACAGGCGGCTCGAATACAGACGATAAGCGGTAAAACAGTGCGGTGTGACCGCGGGGCGTTACATTAAAAATCTCGCGGCGGTTGATTTTTTTTTTTCAAAAGCTATGCGCCAACCCCGAAAACCTTTGAAAGCAAGCATGCGCCGGTTTCCGGTCGTCCCGAGCCGTGGGCAACCTCGACCGTTTTGGGCGGCTTATTCCCACATGTCACGAAACAAATTACAGCGGCAGTGGAACTAGAACTGAAACAAACTTTAACTACTCCCATAAATAACGTCGCACAATTAAAGAGACCTGAATGTATACATGCGGGTTATATACACGTTTAGCGTATAAAGAGAGATAGAGAGAGATGGATGGTATGAAACTGTGGAAATGATATCGTGTTTTAGGAATGGTGTGGCACGCGGTGCGTGCTTCGCCGGATGAAGAGGGTGGCTAGGGTGGTCCGAGCTAGTCCGGGGGCTGGTACCGCGAGAAAGTGGCTTCGCCAAGCCCTCCGGGTAGACAGACAAAGCTCCCGGGCTTTCGTCTCGTCCCGATACCAGGGTTCCTGGAGGACGTCGGACTAAAAGGTCGGCGAAGAGCCGAGGGCTTCGGGTGGAAGAGAGCGGAGAGCGTTGAAACCGTGTGAAACTGACCGGTGCTTCGTTTCGGTGACAAGAGGTTCATTCGCCATTAAACCACTTGGCGTCCTTTTTATTTATTCGTGGACGTTCGATACGCGATTATCGTTAAAGCTCATTGGCACACTCGTGCGTTATACGTATGCTTGTCCGCCCGTCCACCCCTTCGTGAAAGTTGAATTATCAACGCCCTCGAATATTTTACGACTCGGTTCGCTATCCTGTAATTTTATTATACCTCGCCGCTTCGCTATACGCCTTTCTAAATCGCCGTGTAACGACTACGACGGTTATGCGAATGGGAAACGGTTGATAAAATCGTTTGTTTCAATTCACGGGATTGCGGGTTGCGGCTGTAACTTATTATTAATACAGACCTGACAGTTGAGAAATTTTATACTTTCGTTTTAACAACGCCTCTGAGTTGCTCAATTTTGCAACTTGGTAACTTAGTCTCACCCCCCTGCGATGATGGATAATCGTTTCAAGGAAATGTAACAGAATCGCGTTCTAAATAGAACTCAAATTGTTTATCTGTGTTCTGTTACATATTTAGATCGAGTTATTACATCGAACTTATTTTCGCTGACAGAGAAACTCGATATCACGAGCGCACGAGGATCGAACCTTTTAATATGACGCTTCGTCGATTTGCCAATGATGGGAATTCCCAGAAATTATATCAGAGCGTACTATAATAACTACTATAAATTTATCAGTACTGTACATTTGATCGTTATATACAGTGAACTGAAATTGAATGTAAATATTTGAGTAGGTGAAAATCGAAAGTACTAGGACCGATGGTGAATATATTGTATATATACAGATAAATTTTTTTTGTTATTTTTTATTTGAGCCATTTTTTATTACACACGCCGATTGGTTTTCAGCTCTGAAAATTCTTTTATGTCGGAGCGGGAATGCCGAGGGGGTCTAAAAAGTTGGAAGATCTATCGTACAATAAATTTCCGAAGGGAACGACCCGCCTCGTCCATTAGAGATCGATGGATCGCCGGGCGCGGGTGAAAACTGAAAACTAGATCGGTGTAATGCACGGAGGGTGGGAGGTAGACCGATCAGCCCTTAACTTTCCACTTAGGGTGTGAAAATAAATAATCCACGGAGGCCACTCGAGCCTGGGAAAACTGGAAGCTACGAGCTGGAAGCTGAGGGTAGTTAAAGCCAGCCCAACCTCTCGACGGGTTGTTTGCACAAGAGGAAATCTCCTCCGGTGCCTTCGTTGTTGAAGCTTCAAGCTTGAAGTCCGCGCCACGCCTCTGACGGTGACATCAAGCTCTACCAGCTATTAACTCGCTTTCGAAAGTGTTTTTAAACTGTTTACATTTTACGGCAGATTATTCAGCGGCCGATGAGGAGTCGCCTGTATGGTAAATCGGCCTGAGAAAAAGCTTATTCCAGGAAGGCGGTTTCGCCGGGTCGGAGAAAATTATAAATAAAGCGATTCGAGCTTTGGGAAATCTAGTTGCGGGAAAAAAGAGGCGAACGCCAATAGCAGGAAAATATATAATACCGCCTGCCTCGTAGAGGTATAGATATAGGCTAAGGGTGAAAATTGATTTGGGTCAAAGAGGGTTGAAATTTTCGATTGACTGATACAGATGACAGGCCTCCGACGGACCGGCGATATTCCTTTCCAGTTTCGCTATTTTCGTCACCTCCGAGCGAGAAATAAGGAAAAGAGAAATAGGTATAAGAAAAAAGGAAAAATCCCAGAAGCGGAAAGCAGCTCGAGCTTGCCATTTCAATTACCATCGGTCACACTTTATGTCGAGAAGCCAAATTTCTTTTCCCAACTAAAATTGATACCGATCGACTGTCTGACTCGCGTATATCAAGATTCTCAGTTGAATACATCCTTGGGATTCCCAGAGGCGCTCGGGCCACGTGTAAAAGATATGACGGTGTGTGATCCTCGTCTTGGCTTTCACCGTGAAGGGTATAACGTTCGCATTCCACTGCCTCGAATAATTGGATCGATATTCGATTGGATTTTTTTTTCAATTCAAAAAGTTCTCAAACAATCATCCGTTGCCAATAAATTTTTCATTTTTATATATTGTGATCTTTGTGATCACGAGGCCTAAAGTTTCAATTTGTTTTTGTTTTTTCTCTCAACTACCTTCTCGAGACAGCTAGTACCGTTTGGTGAAATTCGGCAAATCGATATTTCCAGACATTTTGGTGGGTGAATAAGTCTTCACTCGATGAATTCTTTGTCTGACGGAGAACATGCATAGACGAATAGTGGCAAGGAGGGAAGGGCAGCAACGTACGGCGAATTTTTGTCAAAAGAGAGAGAAAGAGCAGAACTTGGCTTATCGTTAATGACGTGTAGTTTTGTTTGCAGCCGTGGGTGGAGACACCCCAGGGAATGAATAATGCATATCGTGGGTGGTTCTTAATTGAATTTACGAGGGTGGTTTAAATTGTGTTTATTCCGGACGATAGCGCCGTTCGTAGCTGATTTTATCTTCGAACGTGTTCGCCAGTATTGGCCTTAAACGGCTCCTCAAAATTTATTGCTGTTTATTTAAGAACTTATCCCGCGCGCCGACATATATTATTTCGCTTGAATAATAGGGCGAAAAAACGCTTGGCGCGCTCGCCGGACGCTCGACATGACTTTACAACTTTTCACTACTTTTCCCTCTCTTCCTGCACGAGCAAAGTTCAGCCGAGCGTTAAAGTGCGGTAGGGTTGAAAAGAGGAAGAACGAAACCGTACGACAATCCGAATCGCGGATGTATAACCAGTTCCATCAATGTCACTCGTCTCGAATTGCTCGAGGATCACCCAGATAACAAGAATATTTCACGCGATACGGCAATTACTCGCAAGGGTGATGTCGGCTGGCGGAAAACTCTCTCAGATAATAAGCCCATTTAAAACTAGAAAACTGCTCGGCGAGGATGTCCGCATGGAAACTACACACTGTCTTGCTCATGGGATATTAGACGAACGGAGAAATTCAGGGGGAGCTTTAAGAGCCGTGAGCACGCGACGTCGCGCCGATAAGAACCTGCCGAGTCACAGGCGACGTCGTTCTGGCTTCATGATCCGGTGATTGAAAGATCAGTGGCCGAAGAAGTTTGACGAGATAAATCTGCCACATCGCGTCGTTCACTTCTCGGTCAACTGCTGCTCCGACAATGCTGTTTGGAGTAATTGACCGATTTCGCTTCGTCCTTCGCTTCCAGAGCGCAACGAGAAACGTATCTATGGAGAGTAGAACACAAGACCATAACAACATAAACGAGAAAGGAGACACGTGTCTGTCTTAACTCGTCTCGAATCTCATTTCCCTCGGTCCTGGTTGCACGGAAACATCATTCGGCACAAGTTGTCTCGAATGTGGTTGTACAGCGGTTCCGACGCCCCGATAGTATTGTCGTCAGTTGCAAGTTACCACGGTCGTTCAAACTTTCTCATTGTTACGCAGAGGAAACAAGTGCTCGGTTTGTACAAGGTAAGGGAAGCTGCCGAGAACTTTACTGCGATTATTTCATGCAGCTGCAGCTGACACAGAATCATACTCAACGAGCTGAAAAAAATTCACACGCTGGTTTACGAACTATGAAAAATGCGGTATTCAAGGCCATCCAGAAGGCTATTTGTTTAAAAATTCCTGCAGAACATTTTCACTCGCGTGAAAGTTCTTTTGTTACTGAAACGAGATTTTGCAGATTGAGGTTACGTTTCTCCTATTCCATCGACAAAGGAAGCGGCCAAACAGTGTACTCGTTAAATTTGATTAGACACTGTAACTGCAGTAACTTTGCCGTATAATTACTATCAACCACCAGCGAGGATAGGTTGTCGTTAATTACAAATTTACTCGGTATAGCTTGAATAGTCGTCTGTTCAGGAGCCTCGCGATGCAAAAGGTGGAGGAGAATGGTTGGGTGCTCGCACAGATAGGTAGTTAGAGAGTCGAGTAAACTTTGGGCAAGTCTCGAAACAAAACAGCGGAGTGCAACCCAATGATCTCTACTATAAACCAGCCTAGTGCAACCAGATCGGACGGGATCTTTCGCAATGTCGAGGTGGGATTAAGGGAGACGGAAAATCGGAGATGGATGAAGTCGACGAGGAGTCGATGTAGGCGTCCATGCCGTGGCAGCAGCCCCCGCAGATAGCTCGTTTGTTTGTTCCTATCCGTTGTTCGCGAATCGTTGTCAGGCACAGTCCGCGTTTTATTGCAAAGTTTGCAAGCGCCTGATTATTATGCACCGCACGTTGTCACTGGTCCTGTTTCATAAGGGGAAACGTCCGATTCAGATCCGCCGACGGTTAGTTTGAGCCAGAGTTCACAATGCTAGCGACGTCACCCTTCAACTGTACCTACCCGCTGCTTGTGACATCGATACTTCGAGCCTCTCGCCGACCGATAGAGTACAACTTCCGCTTTGATTCTGACTTCGGCTTTGTATTCCTAGCCCCAAGTTTCCACGGTACGTTGATGCTAGGCCTGCACCGTTCGTGGCTTTACTCGAACAAATCGAATCGGTTTTCAACCACCGAATAATAATCAAGATTTACGTGATTTCACCTCGCCTCCATTCCCTGGCATGCACGTTGTCACCCTCTTTCGAGACGTCAGTAAAATCTTTGGACGATTTCTACTTTTAGCAAAAGATACATACCAGTTTACTCGATCAGCTGAATTCTGCCTCATCTCGCAAGACACGATTACTGCTGTACAGTCACTTCGGAGGCTTCGTCATCTGAAAAACAACAAGATCTGATTAAAATTGTTTTTCAAGCTTAAAACTATACGATTATATCTTCGAACCATAGATTGCAATTCAATGGCTGTACAACCATTACAGGAGTAAAGCAGATAAAAAATTCTTGGACATAGAGCAACAGCACAGTATAACAGTATATGTAAAAAAAAGTTTCGAATTCAGAGGCTACCCTGCGCTTCGATAAAAAAAAGCCAAAAAAGTGCAACATTTTTGAAAAGGTTGTGTTCTTTTCTCCGCCATGAAATTAAGTCTACGTTACTAAATTGAACAGACACAATACGAATATCTGTCAGAGGCGTTAATTACTTGTAAAAGTAAGAGTATTTATTAAAGCAGTCAGTGTGTCCGTCACCTGGGGCTGTATGTATACCCGTTTGTTACACCGTGAATTTAAATTTGGACAGTCAAGTTGCGACGGTCGTTAAAAATAAGGACGATCTGCACGGTGGAAGCCTGGTAACGAGCGATAAATGAGATGAATAATCAGCTGACTAATATAACAGGGTATCTTTCGTCGGGTTGCTCCTCGCTTTCCTCGCTGACGAGTTCACCTTGGATTTCCTTCACTTGAGAAAGAAAGAGGGTGAACCAGTGGGCAGATGGAGTTCCAAGCGAACGTCGTCAGTTTCACCGAATGCCATCAAGTCTCTTTGCCTCCTTGAGACAGTCGTTATTTGTTTATTTCTTCGTTGATTTATTTATGTACCCAGAGAATTTTCCCTCATTGCTCTCTATCATTTATCGCCGAGAGAATCTCGCTGATACAACAAAACACCGTCGTCGAACACTCAAAGGATCTTAAGTTAAACATTTCGTGGGCTATTTTTTCAGGCAATCCAATTCAGAGCGTCTCGCGACTCCAATGAACGCGAACTCGAACATGAATATGCGAACCGTATAAGGGTTGGATTTTAGTTTTGCGGAGGTTTATCCCCGGGCATATTCGTCGAGGATTCCGATCGGCTTTGGTGAGCCGTGTATATTTCACCCGTAGGGATTGATAACCAGGTTAATTCAGCGGTTGGAAGTTCCTAATTTGTAAGGTAAACAAGAGCCCATAAAAACGTACAATTCGGAGCCTTATCTGCGAGGATTAAATGGATTTATTGCTGGGGAGAGAAGTTTCCCGGTTCACTTATAAATACACCTACACCCCCGCGACGCACTCGGTTAAATTAGACGCGCGTATACTTCAGCTTGCCTTATACAAGCTTCGTGTAGACCAGCTTTTTCAGTTCTGCCGGGCTAGGCATGGTACCCACCCTGGTCGTGTTCCCTGTTGCGTGCAAACCTTCAAAGAAACAACCTATGCAGAGAGATAAATTTTCTAGCTAATTACACAGTTGCGGTATCGCCTGTCTTTGCCCACCAATTTTCGCGAGCGTTGAGGATCATAAAATCACCACCTCGACGCCAGCGTCTCTCACCCATGCAGGTGGTTGGAAGGTAGGTACAGGAAATCGGGCAAATCCCAGAACGGAAAACTCCGCAACGCGTCTTCGGTTACAACCTACATCCGGAACTTCTCGGAATTCACGAAATTTCAGGTAACGGAAGGTGATTCGCCTCCCGTCTTTAATTAAATCGACCCTACGCTTGGTTCTAATTCAACCCCGCCAAAGCACGAATTGAGAAGTTTTAGGAAACACGAAACAAGTATTAAAATCCTGACGAATAACGCACGAGAAACAGGACGTGCTATTTTCAACTACGATGAAAAAGAATATTCCACGAACCGCGTATTCCGCCACTTTTTTTTTCTGCTCCGGAAGTAGATACTCCGGACGTTGATCGCCTCCTACTCGCGCGCCACGAGGAGTCTGCAAACACTCTGCGGATATACCAACGCAAACATGCAAACAACCGGCAAACCACTTGCCTGGTTTATTGATACGCCGCAAGCCGTCGAAAGACGTCTTCTCCGACAGTACATACATGCGTACATGGACGTATATTTATCCGTACGTCTGCCAAAGTTCGTGGGATGAGCACACAAATTTATCTGTGTACAAGAGGAGTGAATGATTCTTGCATCAGCGGCGAGATAGAAGAAAAAAAAAAACAAACAAATAACAAAGAAAAAAAAAAAGGGAAAAAAGAAAAAATAAAGAAAGAAAAGAAAACAAGTTATTCCGTTAATAATAAAAATGAGTCGATTTCCAAAATACCGTAAAACGCTTGAGTTGCGGCAACTTTTGGCCTATGATTATAAATGCATGGGCGACGTGTCTGCCGATATCTCTGTCAATGATTTTCAAATCTATTTACGCCCTCGGGCTCGATGTCGAGTCATCTCGTCCATCTCTTTCGGGCCGTTGTTACAACGCCCACGTTTCGCTAACAACGAGGCCCTTGTGTCGTTCGAATGATGAAAATAAACGTGCCGCTACGTTGACTAACCGCCGAGCAAAGCGAACAGCACAAACCTGGAACGGCTGACGCACCGTCTATAGAGCCCACATCTGTAGCCTCATCTATTCCCTCTTATAACGGGCACGAAAATAACCTGACAAAACGTTGAAACTATTATTAGGTCGGTAGGTATTATGCCTTCGTCAGTGACTCCGCATGCACATTTATTCTACGGTCATCGTCTTCCTCGAAGTGACCGCAAATCGAACCCTTGAACCGGAATTCTTGTTGTTCCAGTAAATCGGGATATCGGTATCATACGTTTATATATAACATGTGGGCGTTCGACTGCGAGTTAAAGTTCGTTTCTTTTCTCGTATTCTTGTGTAATTGTAAAGCGCGTTGTGTGATTGGATCACTTGATCCTTTTTCTCTTCCTTTGCCACTTTTGTTTTCCTTTCATACAATTTCCCGTAATCAAACGTCTCACACTCTGGTAAGAGTCACTAAATTAGTGGGGAATGACTTCGTGCACGGTAGAAGAAGGATACATAGGTGTTTTGCTCGGAAGAGAACGTAACGCTGTTAGCATCCAGTCCCATTAACAGTGATTTAACGCGTTCCAACGGAGAAACAACAGGAAGGAAAAAGCGCGGTCTAATATTTCCCTGATTGTATAAATCGAAATGCTTAAATTGTGAATGGGGTCAGCGGTTAGACTTGAAAATTTTAATCCTACATCTTTTTTTTTTTTAAACGATTCTTTATCTTCGCACTGCGAGAAATTAATTAAATTTTTCCTGGTTAGATGTGACCGAGTTATACATATGCACTGTAGGTATGTGACATAGGTGAACATACATATACGTGGACAGCACAATTAATTACTGTCGGTGGTCAATTTGACCACGTTCCAGTTTACTGTGCGTATTCATCTCTCTGCCACATTTGGAATACCTCCCGAAATTTATTTTCCGAAAACTCGATGTGCTCACCCGACGTGATATTTAACGGTAAATGAGGTAATAAAAATATTATGAAACATACGGATGGCCTGTAACCGAAGCATTCAAATACCTACATCGAGTCACATTCGTAAAGTTGGCGATCAGAACAGTTCGTGCAACTATGTACGGAGACGGTGAAGATGGTTCAATAAATACCGACTGCGTTACCGTAAGTGAAGCGAAGCAGCCCCCTTCAAGGGGTGTAAGATCGGCACGCTCAAAAGCATTCGTAAACAATTTTCCAATATCTTGCAACATCAAAGTGCCCAAGTGTTTGTATCATCCCTGCCAGCGTATATACGTTTCAAAATGCAATTGAGCGATAAGTATATTTGATATTTGTGTTTCCAGTTCATCTTATCTCAATCACCCATTGATTCGTATGGTATAACGTCACGGTCCCGTTTGTCTAGCTGTGAGACATTAAACAAACTGTATGCGAACTGAACTGACTCAATTACGTTAACGCCTTGGCTAACAGTAGCAACTATTCCTAACTCACTAGTAATATTGTCATTCCGTCGAGTACAGTACGTGAAATATCAGCTCGTGTAAAAATTATACCTCACTAAAAATAATATTATATTTCGTGCAAGTATGCGAAATAATTTTCGGCGGCCTCTGTATCGTCGGTTAAAAAAATGCGCACACTCCCGGTACAAAGAATTCTCCTCGTTACGCAAGAGTCGTACGAAACTAACGACGTCACAGATGGTAATTAGTCGCACGATGCTGTTGGAAGTCGGTGTTTGAAGCCTCATTTTTGAGGGAGCACTGCCGCATGTTTGAAGTAAACAATTCACTTCTCACGCTTGCATAAATTCATTCTGATGTATTATGAAAAAGCTTGAGCATTGCGCAGGAGTGAGGGGAAGGGGGGGGGGGGGGAGGGAACCGTTCATTCTAGGTTCTGAGATTTACATCCCGCAGGAAAAAGAGAGAGAGAGAGAGAGAGAGAGAAAGAGAGAGACAGACAAGGCAGAGACGAACCGGTGGCACTGGTGCCTGTTCATGATGTTACGGTATTGAATCATACCAATTACAACGAAACAAAGGATGGTGTACACTACATCCTACCTAACTTTGAAAGAGAAGCCGCTTGTTCGTATGAGTACCTACCTTATATTTCGAATAGAAACATGCTTAAACTCTGTGTATCTCCTGGAGGCTTTCGTCAAACAACCTCGCACCGTGTTTAGCATTTCCATCATCCACATGCAGCAAATAACGAAGGTAATTAACGATGACGGAAAGTTTTGAATAAGACGAAAAATACTTATACGGCCGTTAGCACGTCAGCTAATATAACGTGTATCTTGATCATCTGGCCGCGGCTTATTTAATACGGTTTTCTTCACTCGATATCAACTTTCGTTACCTTGCTCAACAGTTAACGAAGTCTATCGCAGACTGATCCAAGATCCGTATATATAGCTCTGATCCATTTCAAACCCAGTACTTCCTCGCTCTGTACCTTTTATCCCGTATAAAACCGGAGAGCGCGGAATGAAGCAAATTGAAAATGACCGTGAAATCCGGTAAAGTAACAGCCCGATTCATAGATAGACGGGATAAGCTTGCGGCTTTGGGTTCTATAATTCCATGGGAATATTAACATATGCAAATCTGCTCGGTTGGTTGGATGAAATTGTGGAAAGGCAAGGAAACGACCAAGAGAAAGGTATTAGAGAGTTGGATAGATGTATACGCGTGAGGGGAATGAAGGAGATGAAGAAAAAGAGAGGAGGACCGGCGATGGCAAGCAGAAATAGACGCCTGGAATGGAGGGAGGAAAAAGGAGGAAGAGAAGCGGATATTTAACTAGGATGATGGCACCTCGTTTAGTAAAACTTAAGCCAAAGTTAAGCGTCTTTCTGGGAGTTAAGTTGGCGGTGGTCTGTTTGAGGCGGTATATCTGTCCTCCAGCCCCGACCGCACCTTGCCGTTTCGCCAATTCCAAGGGTAACTCGGTCCTCGAGAAGGCGTCCTCCTTCCTACCGCGGATATTGTTCAGCAAAGAAACGTTGATTCCTCACAAACTTCGGGTAACTCGGTATAGTCACACCTCCAGAGGGCCGTGGAAGTACTCAAAACTCCTACATAAATGCATATTCATCTTACTATCGCCCACCCTGACTCGTTCCAAGTCCGAAAAATGACATTTTTTTGGACCGCCAGGACGTAAAAATGACCTCCTAGTCTTCGGTCCCCGGGTTTCCACATGAGTTCGGTACGCCACGATTATTATTTTATTTGCAAGCCTTCCGGGGTGACTTTGGCTGCATTATCCCCGGATATTATTCCCATTGATCTCACACCAGCCGGATCATTATGTACGATAAATATTTAACCGGATGCGTAAGTGCAGCTGGTGTGCTCATCTGAGCTGATAAACCATTGATCGCATCCCGCTTCGGGTAATCGCTCGGTCTCATCGATTATTTATCAACAGCTCCACATGGTAGCGCGATGTCATGTACGGATCGACGTCACCTTCCGTTGAGGATTAAATGCGATCCCAGACTCGCCTTGACATGTCTGATGTGCCGCTTTCATTGCGAGCTGACTACTAAGCCCACATCCTCAACCGCAAGAGAGAGATAATTTTGCGGAGGTGCACCGCAAACATAATCTTGCCCTAAGTAGCATCCAGCTACCTCACTTGACACGACCCTTCGTCGAGGAGTCTCTCTTTTCCTAACTCAACCTATCAAAACACCACATGGGCGCTCGACGGAGGCAGAAATTCGTGCGGCTGACCATGCTGATGGCAGCCCTGAGGACCACCGGAAGATACACACCTGATTTAGCTTAACACGAGACCCCCTCTAAAATTTACAGGAGAAATTCTTCTTTGCCAAGGAGCGAGACGCAATTAGTCGGCATGTTTGCTTTTCATCAGCTGTGTGGCCGCGATAGACTGCGGCGTGTTACTACATACTTTGTTGGCAAACTGAGTCGGTGGGCCCCCTGATCTGCATAAACTTCCCGTCTCAGCTTAGGACGAGAGAGAAGTTTACATACGAAATCAGATAGCGGACTGGTGAGATTTTGCGTCGCCACGGTTTATAACACTCATTTTTAGTTCAACCAAATCTATAACTGAATTCTTATTTCATGAAAATTTCTTGTCATAAGATTTAGCTACTTGAACATTTTCCTCTGGTTTGGTTGCAGATGTGAACATGGTGGCGGAACCAAAACCTCATCAAACCGGACGCAAACGTCAAAACGTGGCCAAGACCGGGAACGACTGGTGAGTTGAATTTTTGAAACTAACGAAACTACTTGCACGCGTATTAATTGATAAATTATCTCTTGACGATGTGAAGCCCGAAAATTATTATTCATTGGAGTTGTAGAACTGAATTCTAACTAGGAAATCGTACACAATGTACAACGAGGGTAGTGGTGGCTAATGGGTAATGGTCAATGAACATTCCACAGTATCAATATTTGACTGGACCGGCCACCTCTGACGCCAATACGCATCCATTATTGGACCCTGCCCAGTGTTGTGACGTTACAAACACTCGACATGTCCTCTCGAATCGGTACACCTAGGCCACGATGAAACCTCGCGTGTTTGCACAGCTCCAAATTGTGCAAATGCAAACATTTACGATAGTAATCAAGATGGTGGAATTCGATAATGGTAATTTATTGGTACCAATTGCATAACCCCAATCGATTCGAGCGTCATGCGTTGCTACGTACATACATACATACATGTGTATAGGTATACGCAGCCACCCAGACTCCTTCGATATTCCACCAAATCTGCCCGCATACATCCGATGCTCACTCCGCTTTTCGGGTATCTTAGATATTATATTCGTTACAGAATCACCGCGATTTAGCTGGCGTTTTTCATCCACTAGACTCGCTCGTTTATTTTCAGTGAAATTAGAACGTTTCGACTCGTTCGCAGCTGAACTCTGGTCGAGAGAATCCAGCGGGTGCACTATTTGTCTTCATATTTGGACCTTGCGCGTCTAATCCAATCTCCGCGAGCTTGCAAGAACTTGTTGTTAGGTGAGGAGACGAGATGGATGGAAGCTTGAAAATGCGGGGTTGGAATCACGGGATATGTAGGGTACAAGGGAAAGAAGAGTCAAGCGAGACGGGCGGAGAGAGGGCTACCAGACAAATACGAGACGCCATAAAGCTATCAGTTGAGCGGAGCCAATCCCGAGTCGCAGGACGACCTAAGGTAGCGCCTTTTCAACGGACGAAGAAGGGATGAAGGGGGAGGATAATGTGTTTTATGCAAGGAACGTGCCTCTGAATTCCAGTTCTCGCCGTCTCAAAGTCTAACGTGCGAACTGAACCAGGTTTATTTGTTCTTCCCGCCGTAATTTCACCCAGCGTGGCAAAGTACCTCTAGGAACATATCTCCGTGTAGGTACAGGAGTATAGAACTTTCAAACGCATCCACGGACGCGACGTTGGACACTGCAGGTGTACAAATATCATTATCATTATTCAACTGCGATTCCCGAGCAAATATTGCAAGCGTATAAGCCACGAATAAAATTGCAAAGACAATTGTCACAAGATGCAAAGTCATAGCGATTGTCACTTCGTGACGTTCAATGAATCGACGGTCAACAGAGATAGGCATGCTTTGATTTTATACTGTTAATTGTTCTCCTTGCACACCAGCAGCACATTCGGTTATTGGCATAATGATTAAGTCCCGGTTGTACGAGGCAACCGAGATTCGATTTGGTACAATTTAACCCCCTCCGAATAATGCAAATATCGTTAATCATGAGCATTGAGCGTTTTGTGGAGAAATGCCAATCACTGTCACGGTGCGAACAGTTGCGCCTGTCAGCCCCTACTCGGTTTCTTTGACTGTCACTACATTGACGTCCGCGCAGCGTTTCGGCGAGGCCGGCCGTGACTCTACAAGTTAAGTTTTACAGGAGGATATCCCATGCGTATTCAATAGGAAACGCATCGCGCAGATAAGTTAGTTGTGATAATCCGAGTATGGGCCGTAAAAAATTTTTGATTTGAAAATCGTTGTAGCTCGATATCCATCAACTGATTTATTGAGCGAGACTCTCAAACAATAAATCACCCCGAACTTGGAGGCACAACATGAGGGCTGAACCTCGAAGGCAGCGTCACTTGGAAGGACGTGCGAAATGGTACGAAACGTTGAGTCGAACAGAACACGTACAACATCCAACAACTGTACACAAAATCCAATACCGAGCAGACTCCACAGTTTATACTATATCCAGAGTCAATGCTCTTGCGGAAATCGAGAGGAAAAATAATGATAACAGTTTTGGTCCATTTCACGGACAAATTACACCCCGCGTAAGATCTGTATCAAAAATCGAATTCAATTACTACAGGTACTCGAAGCTGAAATTTATTCATGAAATACTCACGACCGGACTTAACCTTGTTCGGCTAAGATCAGGAGTTAAGCCGAGAGAGGGAGAAAGCGGGGGAAATATCGCTGCGAGACGGGAAGAAAGATGGGATGATAGAGCCTCATCTGCCTGGTTGTGTGAATGGAGGAGGGACGGTAGAAAGTGTCAGATTCATCGCCCTCCTGGAATTAGGCACCGTACACCATTTGAAATTAGTGTGGTTACGTTTGTTTAGGGTACCCGTACCGGTATCTACGCTCCTTTCGCAAATGCTGCAGCCCGTATCGGAGCGCAGGAGGAAATTAGCGCCAGAATTCGCATAATTACCTATGGTTCGAAACTTGTAGAAATGATCCGTGAAATAAGTTGAAAATCCCGAAATGAAGGTAACAGATACTTGAATACGAGAGAAAAATTATAATACTTAGCAGTAGGTGCTTCTCTCACAGTCGGACATTACGTACCTTGTTGTTTCTTTCGATTGTAGTCGGGATTGAAATTAAACCCAAAGAAGTATTTGGGTTCATTAAATCTATAGGTGATTTGAATAAAATCGGATACACGCTCTAGAATCGAAGCCCTGGATTGTTCTTACTTTGTCTTTCAGCAACGATTTTACAATCCAGTTTCCTTGTTTCACTTTTTATCAGAGCTGATTAAATTTACCGTTAACGAATCTAATCCAATGATATTATTGGAAGTCGGACGCGACTCTTAAAAGGCATGGTAACGAAATCCGTAAGTCGATGTTGAACATCCTTTACCTGCTAATGAGCATAATAGTGTAATTTTATACTCGTATTAACGAACCTGGCTCACCGGGAAATTGCACGCTCACATATTTGCGTTGGACTCAACTCACCTCGTCCAATTAAAAACGAGCGTTTATTACACCCATCGGTTGTTGCTTACACCGCTCACTGTACTCGGTTTTCTCGGATAATTTATAAATGATGGGGAACTAAATTTGCGTGCACGCACATCCTTGAGGTCTAAAACCTTGCTTTATCCCCATCACTAAACTTTCCAAAATTTTGCAGCATCGATAGCCTGTAGACCGCGTACATTTCTCGTTCGCAGTACGTATATACATGATATCTCATTGTCTCGTGCTTCGGTTCATTCACATTTGTCCCGGAGAACATCAAGCAAGTCGATTCGAACAGTCAGAGGTATAACTTAGGTTTCTTATTGGTACAGACTCTGAGGAATTTTGAACTGTCTTCATCTGTGTTTGTTTCCTTTTTTATCTCCGTACAGTGCACCTCATACTCCTCACTTATTTTTCTCAAAGTACAACGTGCTTTCAAATCACTCTGTAACGTAGATATATGGTTTGAGAGAAGAAATGAACCTTCCAGCTCAAAGTTACCGGAGTCTCGAGTGTCGCAATAGAATAACCCCTTTGGCGTACAGCACTAAAATAGTGATAGTAGTTTGGGCCGCTTCTTCATCGAGAGATGGAAGAGGACGAGCACTCGCGACAGAGACCATTCATACACGATCTATACGTACGTACGCCGATAAAAATTCCACTTTCGTTAATCATTCACGAAGCACTATACCGACTATAGCGGATCCGTACATCTTCGCCAGATCTACGAGCGCTACATTTCCTACTCTTTCACATAGGCTGATTCTTTCTGCGTTATTCATGAACGGGAATCTCGAGTTCCGGAGGACAAGAGGTTGAAAGCGGAAAGCGTGCTGCGTTTTCCCGTCTTATAGTTTTTTAACCGACTGGCCGAAGTGGTTTGGGTTCGGGTTTGGATCATCGGACTTCGGAGAGTTTCGAGAACTGACTCCGTGACTGTGGACCCAACGTATCACATCTCGTTTATCCTGAACGTGATCCCGGCTTACCAATCTCCCGGCATTAACCTCTTAGTCCTCGCTTCATCCCTTCAGGAAACCAATTAACATAGGAAGCCTCGAGTAATTGGCCGTTGACCGTGCACTTACCTCCATTCCACGAGAATCCCTATAAGATTTCCTCCTCGAGAGATACGAAATACGTAACGACAAGGTCTTGCAATTAAAGACCGAATATTCCCAATTTCCAAAACGACGACTGTTAGTACGGGAACGAATCGGAACCAGGGGTCGTTATTTCATATTTGAATCTATGAACAACTTTCATGCTATCCATTTGTACATTTTCCACAGTGATGTCACTGGAGGGCTGATCGTGAGATACCGGAAATCAAGAAACTGTGCGCAAACTGGCACACACGATACGTTCACCGTTCGTGTTGATTTTTAAGTTGCTTCCTCGCCCAAAGCCGTTGTACAAATATCACTGCATAAGTGAATGTTTGATTAGAGCCAAGGAGAGAAATCAAAACGTCGAGACCCTATCCCTCGGGTTGTTTTAAAAAGTTAAAACGCTGTGTCGAAAAGTGGGTCTCGTTATTCGTGCAAGTCGAGCAGCACAGTAAAGTAAATTGAAACATAACGTGAAATAATTTAGAACAATAACAACGACGCAATACGAAAGGAAAATTGATAGGAATATTTTAACCTTCTGGCTCGAACCAAACGCCAAATGCCGCTGCACACCGCGCGTATGTGCCTGGCAGATATCTAAAGAAGTTAAATTTCAACCAATCTCACGGGAATACGCGACTCTCAACTACCGAGAAAGAAATACTACCAAGGATTCTCAAAGGGCTTAAGGGGTTCTTTAAATTGAATGCATATTCTTCATTCTTCGTTTTTTTTTCCAACCTTAAATTTCTTTCTCCGTTTTCTCTCTTTCTTTCTCTCCCTCTCTTTCTCTTCTCTAGAGCCTCAAGGGCTTAATGAATAAATTATCCACTCGAAATACAATACGAGTGGCCTAAGCGTCCGCTGTTTCGTGTGCCATGATACGAGTTTACGTTACGTGGAAAAAGGACGGATAGAGGGGGGGGAGGGGGGGGGGGGGATACGAGAGAGACAATACCTGGTCGGATATTTTGATAATAATCAATAATTAATAATATAAAACCTCGGGTCATCACAGCTGGTAGAAATATTCATAGTCCACGCGGTATATCTTTGCCCCCTCCCTGCAAGCTCGCCTTGTTTACTTTTTCCATTTCTTCGTATTTTACGTGCATTTTAATCCATTTCACTTTTGTTCCTTTCTTTACGCCACCCGCCATTATTCTTTTTAAACCGCTCGAGCTCGAGCGCAGCACCGGTTAACAATATACATCATAAGTTACTCCCAGCAAACAGTCCGCCTGATACGACGCAGAGGGATAGAATTTAGAGACAAAAGAAATGAACTGCGCCGCGACGACGCGGCGTCGCGCTGAAGTGCATGAAGAACGAGAAATGCCAAATTTCATTATATAAAACAATCTAAAACAATGTTGGAGAAAATTAAAGGAACACATTTCACGGGAGTCTCAATGAATTCATTTGAATAATTTCATAAATTTGCTTAGCAAGTGTGTAACTGATTCCGTGCTTTTAAAACTCACAGCCACAAGAAAACCATCCCGTGTTCAAAGAATATTCCCTCCGGGCCCCAACAGCTATCCCTTAGGAAAAGCTGATTTTGAACGATCACTGTCACAGCGCATATTAAAGCGAAACGATGAACGATGCGTTAGCCGTTCGCCCTTTCAATCGTCGAAGCCTGTGGCCGGGAGCCCGGAACTCGACGATGCGGCGTGGCCCGGGGTTTGCGATTCTTTAAAGTCAAGTTCTCCAACTAGTCGAGCAGGCAACGTCGCCGGTGGGAACGACAAAGACAAATTACGCACGGACAATGGTGGTGCGCAATTTGACGGAAGAGAAGAGAGCCCCGCCTGACCCCGTCGAACTCGGTGACCTCGGTGACCCGCAAAGGCCCGACTCGGTGCGGCATTTCACGAGCTTAAGCCGCAAAATCGTCCGGTGTGACGTGATCGATTTGTGCGCGAAACCAATGGGCAGTTTAGACAGTTTTATAGGTGGAATTTCGTCGGATCAGCGCCCCTCGGTGAAAACAAGTCGGTGGGTATCAGGGAGGACGGGGACCAGATGGAAACAATTTGTTAGGGAGATCCGAAAAATCCTAGGTCCTGACTGTCCTGCGCCGAGACACTTTTCATCAGATCTTCCGTCTGGCGGCTGAGTGATTGAACCACCCGCGTGTCGAACAGAGGGAATGGTCCGTTTCTGAAAGGGCTGTAATAGGCGGCGAGAGATATCGACTCTGCATTATAAAAGTTGTATATTCCAAACGCCGCATGTGCTGAAGCGAATAGGAGGAGGCAACGAACTCCGATACCTGCAATTACCCTTCACCGATGGGAAGAACCCTAATGGCATAGCTCGCGAGACAGATGCCGTACAACGCCGATCGCCGACTAGATGAGACGCAGAAATATACCCCAAGTAAAAGAAGGCATCAGACAAAAGAGCTCTCCGAGGATTCGTAATAGATGCACATGCACACGTGCAACCGAGCGCGACGTTAGCCGTACCATTATAAACTCCCGCACTGCGTCTATCATCCATCTCCAAAGCTGCTGCAGTCATACACGCTCGGTTTCTCCTCGCTCTCGCCGATTCTGGAAGGGCTTGTTTTCAACCCGCTCATCCCACTTAACGGCCGCTTTTTTCCACCTGCCCGGCAAAAAGCGCACATCGACTTCTCCAAGACGTGTTTCATTCCTTTCCATTCCTTTCCTTCTCTTCCTTTCCCTTTCCATCCATCGCAGACACACATCCCTCGGATGCTACGTGCACCCTTCTTTCGGTATATTCCTCCTCCCCGTTCCTCCGCGACGCCTCTTCCTTCGTCGTAGTCGACGCCGGCTACCCACTCGGACACAATAGCTCGACGGTGATTTTCTCGCTGAGTGCCGCTCAACGTCGGTGAAAAGCGAAGACGGTGCCTAGCTCCAACCACCCCCGGACATCCAAATGACGTAACGTTACGACGAGGGATGTCGACCACCAGTCAAACGTCCCGGAGACGGAATTCATCCCATTTAATGCTCCCCACACCCTTTGATATCTCAACAAAACGACCCCACCACCCTTGATCCGAGGTCAACCATCGACGGGATACGAATGTGACTCGTTTTTTCAAACCCAACATCAGCTTACCGGCCTAAGTTATTGCACTTCCACCTGGATTTACTACGTTTTTCGAATTAACGACATATTTCTCAAGCTTGGCTCGCCTGAACTTGAGAAGCACATGAATTTTTACACCGCTAAAGAATAAACTTGGAATGAAAGAAAACGAATTATCATCTTTCAAACCGTCAACCTGTTTCGTACAATAAATTTTTCTCCGCCACGGTACGATTCCACCGCAGACGCCGGTCAATTCCCATTGCACGACTGAAGCCGCAACTCTCACACTCTTTAATCGCTGCAAGGCGATGAATAGAAGTCACTTAACTAATGGATAAAGTCCTCGATATCGATCTTTCGAGATCAGCTTTGGAGCCTTTCCGCTGTGTAAACTCTGGCAGCTGTTCGTCTGGTCGACCGGATTTTCCAGCTGACAAGAAAACTAGGGTAGGAACGGGGAAGCTAAGCCGAGGCAGACTTAGCTGATAGGACTTCGCGGGAGATGGTGAAACTGTAAACATAGCTTCCTGGACGTAAACATGAGTTGGCCGAACTTTCCCCGTCAGGTATTACTCCGGCGGTTCTCTGATCCTGCATTGGTTCCCGCTACTCCCGGGCGTCCGATTTCACCTACCAATTTTTGGCACTTCTTCGCGCAGCCTTGGCAGGTATGGCGAACCATAACTTCGAAAAGATAGTTCGCCATAAATTTCGCACTTGGCGAGACTTGGCCGATTCTCGATGTACTCTAATTGTAGGCTGAGAGACGGAATTACCGAGTCAAACGTCGAACGGTAACTTCCAATCTATTGTCGGTAATATTTAACCAAAGACCTTGCAAATTTGGGCGGCAAACCTACCCGGGACAATCCAAACAAGTGTTTATTTATACTAAACCCATGCCTAGTTCTGTCTGTTCGGTCCCAAAGGGTGCCAACGGGCGTTTGCATTATTCATGTCATTTAATCACACCACATGGAAACAATTTCTACCGGCTACAGAAGGATGCCGGGTCTGGTCTGGTTTGGTATCGTATGGCATGGAGTGGAATGGAACGGCGCGGAGCGAAGCGTCTCTGCCGTGTCGCGTGCTCATAAATATACTAAGAAATGCCCGAAATATTTACATTTATAATGTCCGCTTCCCCTTTCGCCTCCCTGCAGCTCATATCCGGCAGCTAACCTTCACCGTGCTCGCCCCTAACGGCACGTTTTTGCCAAGTTTGTCTCCCGCTTCTCCCGGCTCAACCCTTTAACAGCTATAAACGCGTTAACGGTTGACACTTTTTAACGCCCTCACGCGGAGCATTTTTACGTCCCCTTTTCGCTCGCTCGCTCGCGCGCTCTCGTTTTTCATTCCGTCAAGCTGCCCCATTCGCGCAATCCAATTTTTACGATTCTCTTTCACATTTTTGGCATTTTTGTTTTCCCTCCTCCTTTCAAATTGGAAATTGCATAATCATACCTGAGCAGAGTTTGATTACCTGTTCATTCGAAGCTGTGTTTTTAAACGTTATTCCGTTTCGTTTAACAGATTCTGTTTTCTCGTCAACTGATATTTCAGCGTATCGGTTTATGTAGTTAGTCACGTTACGTGATTCGAAATCTACTTTTCATTTGAGCCCGTTCATAATCCTCAGTCCTTTGAATTGGTCATTGTCGAGCGCGAATGATATCGCATGAATTTCAACTCTCAATTGAATATTCAAACGCGGAAATATTTCCACTGGTATACATATGTATGAACGATAGCTATATGTATCGTTCATCAACTTACTCTGCCGCTCGATGCGAATAAGGCCGATGACGATCGGAATGAGTTTGATTTACGTTTCTGCGTAAGATTGCGCAGGGAGGGAAAAATAGCGCCGTCATCAAATAATATTCACCGTAAAATTTTCAACAAATCCAGAACCGAATGTATCCAAAAATCCAAGGAGTAACAGACAACGAAAATCCGTGGACAAAATATCCATTTTCGAGCTGCAGAGACATAATTTCAAGGTACTAACAACTCGTCTGTTAATTTGCGCATATTGTACCGCATGTAAGCCAGACTCGCTTCCACCCCAGTGCCAAAAAAGTGTTCCAACAAAAGGGGCATGCATTGTTTAAATACAATATAAGCTCTGGTTTAGAACAATTTATGACCTGGCCAAAAATATATTCCGTTCTCAAACAATTGTAGTACCTGTGGCTATGACCAAAGTTAATCAGCTTATGCAGTGGGTGTAGGTACATGGACGCAAAAGCTAACAATGACGGTATTATACGTTTGTGGCGAGCATACCGTGCAGCGGTGAGACCATTTTTTTTTCCCCGCTACGCGCAGTCGCCTCGGAAACTGCTTTATTATACCGATATCACGAAAATCACAACGACGATAATGTCAATGTGCAACTTCTCCCCTGCAGCATACGAAAATGACGCTGGTACACAGATATAGGTAGGCAATAATTCCGAGTATCCACTTTCATGAAAACGAATCGTTCCTGCAACAACACCGCGCGGCCGTAGGGATGTATTCGTTATTCATGCAAGTCGAGAGATGTTTACTGGACCGGCCGTTAACGTCACCAACAAACGTTTGGAATTGTAATTTACAGGAATGTCGAGGTATTTTATGCGTCTGCTGCATCCTGGGAAAATTAATATTAAAGTAGGTGATTCGAATTCCGAGTAATACAGAGGAAGTTTCACTGGTAGGCTGGCTGTCCGCGCTTTTTGTACCTTATATCTGTAATAACGTACATTGGTATGATCTTGGAAACTGCCGATTAAAGCACCGTTCAAAAATTCATCCCGGATTATTTTCCGCGAGTTTCTCATCACCGCCCGCGTTGTTAAATTCTTCACGCAGAGAGGCGATAGAAATAATCGCGTTTTCATCTCGGAGTAGTATTTAAAAGGTGAAACCGGGTCCTTGTGCATAAATGCTGGAAGAGAGAGAGAGACCGGAAATTATCCATCCGAAAGCAGGTGGCGTAAAACGAGACTGCAAACAAAGAAATAAACGAGAATGCAGCCCAGCTCGACGTATTAACCGCTTTGCTGCTCTATTTACTACTCTGCAGTACCTTGCCGTACTCGAGCAACCTCTGCAGACTTTTTTTTTGTTTTTGCACCAGGGATTAACCGGATCCACATCGCACCCTAGAATCGCACTCATTACAGCGTAGAGTTGAAAATTTTTCAACTGAATAAAAATTTCATCATTCGTTTGCCATTTCTCTTTTATTCACACACGATATGCTGTGAAGATCTGCAGCAGATGTGAATTGCCGTTTGTTCGAAATACCAAAACCTAAATAAAAAATCGCGGAAATAATTTCCCAAACGATACGAGAAAACCGATTACCGTAATCAAGCCTTACGCGAAACAGCCGAGTGGTCAACGTGATTTCCTGCGGCGAATGAAAATAGGAAGAATCTCAAAAAGTGGGTAAGAAAAGAGAGTGCAGAGGATCGAGATTAGGGAGCAGCACTCTGCGAGGAATTTCCCATGTGTTTTTGCGGGTACACAAGTTATATGAAGACAGAGAACTCCCTGTTCGCCAGGGGGGTTTCCCCTGGGACCAAAGCTCGCGGTAGAACGTCTGCCCGGTGACGGTAGCCTCTCTGACCGTAAAATACCCGAGACGATTGCAGCGGAAGCTGCTTCCTCGAGTGTGCGAGCCGTCGAAATTATGACGTTTGAATGCTAGGTTCGCGTTGAGAGAAAACACGGCGACAATTTTCATCGGCGTTTAGCGAGGCAAGCTTTGCGGTTTTCTTCCGCCGAGTCCCTGGCAACGTCAAAGGGACGAAAAAAAGAATCGAGCTCCGCTGGACACTCGAGTGCCCCGGAACTCTGGTGGGAAATCATCGGGAGTCTAAGAGTGGCGAACGAATTTAAAAGCGAACGAGTGTAAAATACTTAAATTACCGCCACTGGAGACCGTCGCCACTTTGTCTTTTTTTCAGTGTTTGGATTCTTCCATCGACGTCTCGGCTATTATCGGTCGGAGTCGATAACGAAACCGCAGATTGACAATAAGATGGTTGGCCACTTGGGATTGCGGGAAAGAAAGAAGCACCCGGTAAAAGCTAAATTTGTTTCAAGTTTGCGATGTTTCACCTGATTCGCAAATGATAATAGAAAACAACAACGTTGCGGTGAAGTTGATCCCGACGGAGGAAACTTGATCGTAAATGCGATCGCGTCAGCTTTGAAAATACCTAACCAGCAAGATGCTTTCTTCTGCGAAGCTTTGTGGCGTACATGACGTTGGTCAATGCAATTTTCTCAGTATTGAGATGCGACTATACATACCGCGTAACCTGCGTTTGCACATCAACTTGGAAGAATATTTGATTAGAAAAATTGTTTTCTTAACCTCGACGGTAAAGTTTAACCCTCAAGGTACACTCTCCGGCATCGTAATCGAGCTGGTGATGCGAAATGACTAAGAAATCGTCGAAACGCGAATATCAATTGAAAATGTCTCCAAGTTCGTTCCATTGTCAGAAGCGAGCTGTTAAGTTCGGTGTACGAGTTATCGACACGTTTAGACCCAATTATTGACCCTTTTATTTACCAAAATTACACATCGACGACACAAATTATGAATTTCTCGATGACTAGAACCAACAACGCTAGAGAGTTAAGAACTAGAAATTTATATTTTGGTAATTTTAGAACCAAGCAACCAACAGATACAACGAAAAAAGGTCCAATAACTGGTACATTCACCTTAAACTGTTCTCGCATTAAAAAGAACTGTGGGTGCCTACAGTAACAATGGGAGTCTGAACGGGGATGAACCATTTCCATAATTACCATTCCGCATTGATTGTTCATCGACCAGAAGAAGATTACGCAACCGAACTCCAACAGCTTTGAGCGATGAGCACTGTTTCAGTTTCGAGCAAAATTCTTTCGTCAAAGAAAACGCGCGACGGTGAAGAATTCGTTTACCTAACATTATCGGCGGTACGGACAGCGAGGAAGGATTCGCTGGTATATTCGGATAAAACTAAGCCGATCTTGGAACCGTTAAAGCCGGCGTTAACTCGCTCGTAAAATTGCCTGCTAAGGTCCGGGACGAGTATCGGGCAAAGGCAAGCGGGTTAAGGCAAGGCTAGCTCGAAGGCGGCCCAGTGTATACACACGGGCCATCCCTTCGCGGCAGTGAATCAAATTCAATTCGCAGAAAGTAGATTTGAATATCAAATAGCTCACGACCCGGCTCGTTCGGCGGTGCGTGTCCGACGTTACGCACGGTTCGCCGCTGCCGGTCGGTGGTGTAAAAATTATACTTGCAAACGTAAAGACATAAATAATGTCACTGGCACAAGCCATTATCTGCCTCACGCCGGGTAGTAATTACACCTTGCTACCTCCCCCCCTCCCCCTCCCCCTACCCCGACCGCCAACCCCCGCAACCTCGAGCTGCCTCTTTTTTCAACTCGCCATACGTTCGCCCGTGCAGCCTGGCTCTCGCACATCGGGAAGCATACATATTAATAAGCCCACCGTGCCGGGGTTTCGCGCCTTCTCTTTGGAACCGTAAAGATTTCGTTGAGATTAGAAAACAGTCTTAGGGTTTCGCCCCCTGTCGCAACAACTGTATTCATGCAGGTTGTGGCGAATTGCAGGTGTTTCGGGTGGGTAATAACATCGTAAGAAGCAAAACGACCCCCGACTCGGCTGCTGGTCGAACCGACCTGCAACCACCACGGATTTCTTCGAACCGTAGTATCACACATACCCACGTACATAATAGGGGTGCAAAGTGTTCCGGTCGTAGAAGCGGACGCGGGTCCTCGACTCGGTTTTGGAATCTGTTCATCCTCAGCCCTGCAGGGTGTTCGTGTAATTGAATGCTAACAGCTTTCAACTGTTGGTCAAAGTTCCTTGACCGCTCGGCAAATATACTCTTGAATGTTCGCGGGCGGCGAGGCCCTCTTTGTGTCGGTTACGTGGCTCCGGGACGCGGCCTCGACTGTCGAGGACGTAGCGTTGGTACTCCAAGTGTGACCGAACGGACCTGGCACACATCCGTGCTCGCAGCCGTCGGAGTTTGGGTTAATTCCCGAGGGTCCTGGCTGCAGGACTCGTGAGCACCGAGTTACACCGCGAAGCGACGCGACGTAGCGCCGGCCCTGCAAGATAGAGCCGGAAAACTATTGAATTCCCCCGGGCTTCGCAACCGAACGTTGAATCCCCCGTTTCATCGTCAGCGATGAGCATCGGATTCAGCAGTCGGTGTCGGTGATCCAGAAAATTATTCAACCCTTTTCCCGTTTCCTCGACAAATTGATTCATCATCTGATCGATAGCTCCCGCTCCGCTCTATGCAGCGCTTGTGTCCCTCTGGCTGCCGCTGACTGCGGTCAAATTAAAACGGAAGAAGTACCTCCGCTGTATAAACCGATTTGTCCCGCTAACCGTATCACGTGTAGAGGCTGATTGAATACCGGAAGACGAATGATTTCGTAACTTAAATTGCATGTAAAAAGATGAAACTTTTGCTCTCAAGGTCACGTGACTATGGAAAACCGGATCTAAAGCGTTGTTTTACACAACGACAATGGTTTCCGACGGAACGCATTGTTTGAGGCAATTTGCAGTTTTTTTTTTTTTATTATTCTTGTTCCCACTCATACCCGGAATGTTTGCCGAGCGTGATTGTCACGTGTCGTCGTAACGACGTTGTTTGTACAGCAGCACTACGTTTGGAACGCGAGCGTAAAAACGAAGTGAAAAAAATAAAACGAAATGAAAAAGAAGGCAAAGGAAAAACAAAAAAACGCATCAAATGCATATTTGCAAACGAACACGGTAGCTCGATAAGCGACAACGCAACCGACAAATCCTTTGTTGGTTGTCAATCGTGACGCGGTACGCCGCAGTAATTCCATCCTATCACTGCAGCTTGCCCGACGTGTGTGCTTGTACATTGATACGTATTAAAATGATGTGATGCCAGCCGGGTGCAAAAGTAGTGCAAATTGTACACGTAAAAACCGATCGATATTACAGCCACACGTGAAACGATCGGCCGTATTAACCTCTACGCGATGTGAAAGAATCGAAAAGGAATGCGTTGTGTCAAGGATCCATCATCGGCAGGGTTTCAACATCCTGTTTCCCTGGCGGACAGCAGATTTGTAGTTGATTTTTGGTGTACAAGACCACAGTACAAGAACCAAGATTCATCCGGATCGAATAACTTGGCTATCAAGGCGGCCATCAAAACCGAGAATAACCCTGCGGGGAAGCTTAATTGGAACCGCGAAAATTAACGGTTGAAAAAAGATGGAGAGAGAAAAGGCAGGTATAATATCTCGAATCTTTTGCTTTTCATTACGCGGCTTCTTCTTCGTTAATACTTTTTCCACAGTTTATGAGAAATTACGAAGCGAAATTAAGCCGATTAGTAGTCCGTCTTTGGAACGATTAACCCGACGTGAAACTTGACGAACAACTGAACAGGGGATCGCTTCTACTGTTAATAACAGCCTAACTTTTCGCATCCGTTTTGGAGAAGCGAAGTGTGAAGGCGCGGCACGTAACCACATCTCATGTCGTGGGATGGTACTCCAGACCCTCTTCAAATTTCTGTCTCAATTAACTTCAGGTTCCAATCTGCGGAGATTTCGAGAAGGTATATATGATACAGCCAACGTCGAAAATGAAAGTCTAATCAACTCGAAACTGCGCAAGGCGAGCAGGTCGCGCAAACTCGTGTAATACTCGCGCAGGGTGCATCCGATTGATGTTCCTAATTGAAAATCGAGACAAGAATTTATTCCCAAGAAAGCGATAATTTACAAAAAAGTCCGCAGAGGCCCGAAGGCGTACCTTTTGAATTCCGATCCGTTTCGAAATAAGTAATATTTTCAATCGTTTCGCTTGTATTGACGAAAGTATTTAGCAGATGTGGGTCTTCGCCTGAAGAAAAGGCTGACAAAATGTGAAGGCTGGCTCCGAGTCTCGGGGCTTCGTGCAAATCCGGCCGCAATAACCGCTAATTAAATTTGACTCTCCTTTTTCTCCTTCCACTCCTCCTTATTCTCCATCTTCTCCTTCGATAGTTTTTAGCTTTTACCGAGCACACAGAGTGCGGGATTAAACTTGACTTTACCGCCACGATTGCTCCCATGTATATATAAGGGGAGAAATAATTTCCAGCTATAGGTTACAACGTGGATCCCGGATCTTTGTCCTTTTTCGTCTTCTTCTTCTCCTTGCACCATCTCACCCCCATTTCTGCCTTCTGTACTCACTAACTGGCAATTATCCGAGTATCTTGAAGCCTGTAAGTTTTTTTGAAAATTTCCAATCTGGCTTTGGTAAGGAGTTCAGTAATCAAATTGCCCTTTTTCGACTTACCGATGATGTCAGGTTTGCTATCACGTCAAACAGATTAATCCTCCAGATCTACTGCAGCAAAGGCATTTCGTTCAGAATCTAAATACTCAATTATTCACCATTCGTCCTGAGCGATTCTCAATACAATCTTTGCATATCCGCAATTTTTACGAATGGAATAGAATCTTTTACCTTTTATTATTACTCAAAGTGAAGAGAAAGGCAATTTTTTCGACCGCTTCCTCGCTGTTCAAACAGCATAATAAACTCATCCTACCGAAGGGTATCGCCCGAGTTCTTTTTTTTTTCAGATATCAGACACGCTAATTAGAGTAGATAACAAATGCAGTCAATTTCGAGAAGACGCTTTGGCACAGGGCTGAATCTCATTGTCAGTTAATTAGGTTGGGCGGGTCTCGCTCTCGAGAGTGCGTTGAGAAGGTGGTAAACGACGCGGGAAGAAGACGAGCCCTTCTGGCTGGGCTAAGAACGGGTCGACTCTGTTTCACAACGAGGTGGTTCCTTCTTCCTTCCTTCCTTCCTTCCTTCTTCCCCGGGCGAAGCTCCGCTTCGCCTCCCGGCTCTCCGAGGGTAGCAGGAACCGCGGGGAACTAAGCCAACCCTTTCTTCCTCGCTGACTTGTTATCTTTAGTATTCAGACGGTGGTGTCCCGAAAATGTCTCCCGTTTAATTCCCGACTCCCACCGTCAGGGCCGGCATGGCGTATGGTGGAACGGAGCGGAACAACAACGACGACGACGACGACGACGACGCCCCGCGAAATTGCATCACGTTCTCATCTGTATGTTTTCAATTTTTCGCCCCTTTGAACCTCGCTCCAATTTTACGCCGAAAACATTTGCCAAGCGCTGTGCCAAGTGCCCCGCGGAACCAGAAAACACCCGCGAACTGTGATTGGCCGCATTGTCGTACCCTACCCCCGACATATCCGGTTCTTGTCACTTTTTTATTTTTTCATTCCCTTTTCAATTCACCCGCCACGCGTCGCACCGCGCTGAGCCGAATGATAATCGCGGCACCGCGCGGCCGGAATTTTTCACTTTAACCATTTTGCAATATAATTCCCACACCGAGGAAAATCAGGGATCCTTCTTTGAACGCGTTTCAACCATGAGCTGTAACGAGTCGAGGGGGGGCCGCAGGGTTAACCACGCAAAGTTTATCAAAGGGATCGGGATCTACAACTTCCTGTGTGAATTTCAACGCCCGCACATAATTTCTCTTGTCCTCTGTGCGTTTTGTCAGTAGTGAAAAATTTACCTGAAGTTCGAATTTTGACAGGGGACATCGCATTGTATCAGGTAGCGGAATAATATTGGTACAACGCAATATTATCGTCGCCGTTATTATACTTGTCGATAATTATAATTGACAAAAATCAATGAAGAAACGTATAGCAGAAATCAGCGGGGTACCGATTCAGAGTAGAAAATGAGTCTGACAGAGGTCAATTATTTTCCACAATGTGTATCGATTTCCGACTTAATTGTACCACGCACGAAAATCGGGATTATATTTAACAATTTTCCAAACATTTCTCTGCCTTTATTTTGCAAATTTCTGTCATAAGATGATTTACATTGTAATCTTTCTTTTGTTTCAGGGACTACTATTACGACAGGTGAGTCTGAAAGCTGATCAGAAAAGTGAAGGACGTGGACGATATTAACTGAGCCATGTCAAAAAATCCGAACATGAATGATGGCTAAATTTATTTGAAAAATAACCAAAGTGTTTTTTAGGCGCTGATTAGATACCTATCCCAATAAAAATTTGAGCGCCAGATTTTTTCTATCGAAACACTTTGCGGTGATGCTGCTCTGCGAATTCGACTTCGTGGTAGCAGAAAGCACCAGTCAGCTCAAACCTGTAACGGTATTTCGATTGTATTTTTTGAGTTCCCAAGGTTCCATTTAGTCGGAAAAGAAGCATCGTACGAAAAAATGTTGAGAAATGTTTAAATCGTAATAAGCTCAACGCCATCTAAGTGAGCTTTACCTTACGTTCGATTTTTCTGACATGACCCTGGTAATGTTATGCAGGTAGAGGAAGATATATAAAAATTGAAGGGTATGTTAATCACTGTACATTATATATCATGTATATTCTGTGCTCTATAAATGTTTGACTTGCGGAATGGATTTTGCACGTATTGCACTGCAGAAAGACGTGGTAGAGAGCCGGGAAGTGAAATGGGAAGCAATGTTTAAATCAATCTAAGAGTACAGCGAATGCCTTGAATACTTTGTCGCGTGCTAGACAAAATCCATATGTCAGGTTTATATTCAAATATTTCATACATTCACGCAAGTTACGCGAATACGACCGTATCCGCGTGTATGTATTCACGTCGTGAGTAGCATGAATGTTCAATCTTACACTGCGAACACAACGTAAGAAACTCGGTTTCGGAGCTTTTATGTAAATGAGTTCATTTTTTCTTTTTTTTTCTTTTCTTTTCTTTTTCCTCGTACGCATCATTCGCGCGGCGGGTTTCGAATTTATTCATAACCTTCTCAGCGTTACAATATTATATGCAGAGAAGAAATAGGTTGTCAAGCGTCGAAAACACTGAACGTCATTTAAAAGGTTTGTTACAAGTACAAAAAAATTTAAAAATAAAAGAAAAAAGAAAAAAATTTCACGAATCTCTTCCACTCGAAAGCCCGAAGAAAAATTCTTCCACTTTGTCCTTTTGGGAAAGTTCGTTCGGTCCCTCGACGCTAACGAGCAGTCGTAATTTTTCCTTTGACTCTTGCTCGAACCCGTCAGAGACCTCGGCGCGTAACAAACGTGAGAATTTTCAGCGATCTACATGCTTACCGAGTTTTCCGCAATAAGCCTCGATTCGCGGGATTCGACGTGAGTATATACGTGCATTAAGATCGACTATCGATGTTTGTTTATATTTTTTCGAATTATCTCGGTTGTTCCACTTTTTGAACTCGTAACGCGGTTGAAAAAGAAAAAAGCAAAGCAGCAAGGATTTTCGAGCGAAGTTAAATCGCATTGTCGCACCGGCGTTTCCTAATTCTTGGTCTGCCAGGCGTAAAGTAAGTCACGGATGGAAAAAGGGAGAAGGAGGCAGCCCCGCTTCGAACAACGGCATCCAAGTTCCGTCCATTATTCAGTCTTCCTCCCCTCTTGATCTCCCATTAAACTTAATTGAATTCCCCCGCGCGACGCCATCGCGCCATTGCCATTGCCATTGACTTGGAGATACGACCATGAATTCGACGTGTGTTTTACAAATTTACATCCACCCGTTTTCCTCGCCCCCAGTTCTTCTTCCCACCCCGAGCCATTGCCTCCCGGAGCAAGGATTCCAGGGCGAAGGTAGGCACACGTACAGCTTCGAACACGCGCACACAGGAGCGCCGGGACGTTACAGGCGAAATTCGCGGGAATAAGCTTCGATTGAGATTTACCGAAATTGGACGCGTTCGATTTTTCACTGAATAGTTTCGCACCCCTGGAATGCGTGCCGCGGGTCGAGTGGGTAGCGATTTCCCTGCACCCCTCCTAGGGGAAAACATCTCAGCTCCGCGATGAAAGGTTAACGCGAGTTTCATCCAGATCCCGGTCTCCGCGATTCCGTTCTGTGGATATTTTTTTCTCTTTCTTTTTTTTTTTTTTTTATCCCTCGTAGGGACGTGAGAACGACGAAAGGCGAAATCGCAAACGTGAATTGCTAATTGCGAGGATTGAAAATCCGGGGGCAGCACTCTCGCGAGTCGGTTTAACCGTCGTGTATACACGGTTTTAATCGAGACTGAAATCGAGTCGGGACGTGTCACGCATCGGAAACACGAGCCTTGTCCCTTCGTCGACGCCTTTTCCTAGTTTCCTCTGCGGCTCGACAGTCAACACGGAGAAACGCTGCATCGTGGTAACTGTGGAGCCGAACGGGGAAGGAAAAGCGAAACAAGAAGCATTAGAGGGACGGAGAACGTGGAAGCCAGCGAAAAGTGGGCAAGGCCATCAATCATTTTTTCCACACCAGAGAAGTCTGGCAGAACGCGTTATAAATGATATGTTGCTGCGCGGAGGCCTCGCGCCGAGCCAAGCCGCGACGAGGGTGTTTTGCATGAAACAATATTTACGTCGAGCAAAATTGAATTTATGGTCACCCTTTTAACCGGGAACAATAACATCTTGAATCCGGACCCGCGCCCTTAAATCTCTACTCGCCACCCCGCTGCTGCACGGGCATTAGAAACGGGTGGAGAGCAAATAAGGCGATAATAAGGCGATTTTTCTAGTAAACGCGGGAGCAACGCTACGACTCGAGGCGTAAGAATTTGACCTGCCGTTATATTTTTCATGAAAAACACAAGCCTTCCACCCTCGGCTCTGGTATTCAACGTGTTTAACCCCTCACACCTCGCACCGTGTGTGTATAGCCGGCATTGGTGGACGGCTGAATTTCATTTCTGTTGGCAACCTGGCGCACGTGAGCCGGTGGTGTAATTTCGGAGGCGTGGAGGTACGCACGTGTGTATGTATATTTACCCATGTGCTCATGTGCGCGTACATCCGCGCCCGCACGCGAGAGGGGTGGAGGGGGATGAGTGAGTACAGAGGGAAAGAGTTGAGGAAGCGGAGTGCGCGGAATGGGCCCTTTTGTTTTAATTGTCGCAATTCACCGGGGCAGTTCGTGACCGGCCTAGCCAACGAAAAATATAGCCGAAAACAAAACGCGCGGACGAGAGTTAAATAGAAATAATAAGCCGCGGAGGAGATGAAATTAAAGCAGCGGCGGTGTAAAAACACCCTGCATCATGGACGAATTTAACACCCTGTGCAGCTCGGAACTCCGGCATCCCCGAAAGGGCTGCAGACGAGCGAAATTACCCCCGATACCTCGAATCGCAATCAAATTGCCGTCAGTTTACCTCTTCGCACCCTTTCCGTATACCTAATGCGATGATAACCAAGGGTTGTTTACTTATTCCAATTTATCCCGTTCACCCCCCCACCGTAAGCGTACCAAGAATCGTGGAGAAAAATACCGCCATTTCGTTTTTTCGAATAAGAGGTATAACGATACAATTTTTTTTTCTACCTTTTTTTTCACACACATCTAGATTCAGTTCTTTTTTTCATCAACCAAGATTTCTATCATGGCGTATTAGCAAAAGCTTCAGACCGTTGAAGGACTGTCAGGAATAAAAGAAAAATAATGTGCAAGCCACATGCGTGTCTGGGAAAACTTGAAATAAAACAGGGGCATATTGTTCAGAAAAGAAAAGAGAATATTCCACCGAATTATTACCGGAGCAGACATGCAGAACCTCGTATACAGAGGCCATTATGCGAGCGTTCTCTCGAGGTTTAAAAAAAAGCCAGACAATACACGTAGCCAACTAGTTGCGATTCGTGCGAAACTCTACATTATTCTCCAAATTTTCTTCTATTTTTTCCATTTCTCTCACAGAAAAACACATCTCCGACATTTTCGATACATCAGCGTTAGCTTCCCATTTCATTTCGCGACCGTATACTGCAGGGGTCCGCGAAAAGAACATCTGGCTACACTCACGTCGCGTCAGTGGTTTTCAACGACCGCCAAGGTGGAGCACTCGAAGTCTCGGAGCAAGAGATAAGCCAGCGGATATGTAGCGCACTTGCTGTATATATTTACTGCAGAAATGGAGGAGATACCCGTTTGACTTGCAGGGTTTATGGAAACCGAATAAGAATGTACAACTTTGGTACACGACGCCGTCGAGGAGTGACTTTCGCCAAAGTTTCACCTCCTTGGGTGTAGGTGAGCGTTCCTAGAGCCAATCCGCCTCTTCTCCAGGTAAACAAAGGCGCTCGTCTCTGGAACGGTTGCATGTATAATGGGCGTAATATGATGCGGATGGCGGATGTAGTGTTATATGTTCGAAGGCTTAGGGGGCGGGGGTGTGAGGTGGGCAATGTACACACACGAAGCCGTTATAAGCCAGCTCCGTCGGATAATGACGCTCATCTCGAAAACTTATTCGCGAGAGTGCGTTCTCCGCCCGGAGTATGCAGGCTAGTTCAACGGACGTTTACAGTGAATAATTTAGAATACCGTAGAAGGGATGCTGTTGCAGGGTGACTGCGGTAATATCTCGCGTAAAGAACGGGGGGAGTCGAGAAGGACGAAGAACGATACCCAGCCACCCATACGTGTACCTTGTATTTTGCCACCTTGCAGCCACACGACGAAGATGAGTCTGTGAGATAGGAGGAGTTGTAGGGGTAAAGTGAAATTAACGTCAACCGGCTTGATCTTTCTTACCTGGTTTTGTTTCTCTTGCTCGTTCAATTATTATTCTAAAACTGGGGAGAATTTTCCACTTTATTTTTATTCAATTTTCATTATTTCTTTTCCGTTCACTTCGCTTGTATTTTTCGAGCCCCCAAGTTTTTCAAGTCCGACTATTCTTTCTGGGCAAAGTTTCTTACACTCCCGGTTTCTCGCTGAGCGTGAACTCGGTCGAGGTGAGACGGAATATAAGACATTGCAGGGTTGAACTTCCAACGAGTCCAAATTTCCGTTGCCTTTGAAACAAGTGAAAAAAAAATACGTCTCTCCCTTTCTTTCAAAAACCAACGAAAGAGGAGCTGCTTTATTGTTGGCCGTACGGATGTACGCTGACTCGGAATGTACCTATGTCACCGTGCAACTTTGAATTCTTCTTTACGCTTCATTAGTTTCTCTTGCTTCTGTTTCAGCTACACTCAGCCTTCTTTCTTTTCAGTTTTCGAAATATTTGGCATAGGTCTTCTACTCTACTTCCGTCTTTCTAGACACCGACATATGAAATACGAGGTTACCTCACGGTTAAGCGATGCATTCACTTACATGTTGGAGTCAAAGGAATCGCGAAACATAAATTTGCATAGACCCAGCGCAAGCTTCTCCCGCAGATGTATGCGTATAACTAGATGTCATTCACTACCTTCGTTTTGTCCGGTATACAAACGGCTGCAAAGCAGCTTACGTGCTGGCTTTCATATCGGCTTCAGTGACTATCAGTGTTCCTCCAACGACGCGCATTTCCTCTCTTCGTACTTCACAATTTCAGTTCTACTTGGTCTCAATGTAATTCGAAATCTGGAACCTTGCTAATCATGCGATGCTTTGATATTCATATAGTTTGGCAGTGCGGTGCGGACACACAATACAGTCTACTAGGTACTATACGCTAGTTTCACCAAATCTCCGGAAATAGAAATTTGTATTTAATTACTTGGTGAATATCACAGAATCCAACAGCACCAATTTCACAAAATGTACTGTACCTGAAATTGTAATTCATACACAGAGCCGTGCAGGTACTAAAGATCCGGTGAATCCGTCGACGTGCAGTTGCAGGTAATATCAATCATTCGGGGTATGTATTCCACGTGGCACGAGCTGGCCTATCACACTTGCAGATAAGGATAGCCTCCAAGTTTTGCAGGGAATCCTTGCGAGGTGACATTTATAACCTGTATCAAAACCGGTAGAACAATGACCGTGAAGCCTTGGAAGCTTGACGCGTACGATTGTGGCGGTGGTTGCGGGTAAACTATTGGCCGAGTCGACGGCTTGAGACGACAGGAAACGTTACGTCACACGGACAACGCCTTTTCCATAGGTTGATCCATTTAACAGGATTTGCGTCGCCTCGAGTTAGAGGTTGCCTCGGTGTCAAATGCAGCCCTCATCCTCACCCCCGTCGCCACTGCGCCTGCAGTATACTGTCATACCTCTCCAAGACATCGCATTAGAAACCTGCAGGTGTCTCTCAGGGGATAATCTCACCGTTGCAAAGCGAATGGAATCAAGTTGATCGTCAGCTGGTGCATCGTTTATTTCATTAACAAGTTACGTACTCACGACGTGATGACGTCGCCACTAATTGTATCGGGCTTCGTGTTAATCATCCGCAGTCTTAATCATCACGAATACGACGAACTGCAATGTTCGCTCTATGTTCTGTGAGACTGATCAATTCTCTAAGAAAGTTCCCCGCGTGGTTGTCGTAACAAGTAAACGATCGTTTCTCAGTCTTGCACTTTACAAACGGACCTTCGATTAATGCGGATTGCACGATGGGTCGAATTCGGTACCGAGAATGTTGAAACTGATCTGCGGGATAAAATGTAGTCCCGGTAGTCCGAATCAACTCTGATTCGCATGCACGGCGTAAAGCTAGGTGTAATATCCACGTCCCTGCATGTATCGTATAACAGAGAAGCTGCTTCTATGGTCAAAGGATTCGAGTTTGATATTGATTACATGCGCGCGAACAAATGCATTCAGCCGGCTTCATGTGTTGGCGTTTCACTCGACCCCGGATGGAACCGAGGTAAGCATGTATTCGTAGGATACGGACGTATGGAATACCCGTGGGTGACCACTGACAACTGATGAACAGCGTGTATCCCGGTCCCTGCACACCGAAAGGGCATCAAGTTTCGACGACCGTACTAGCAGTGATTACTGTGGGCCATGCGATTTAACTTCCAGAGCTCTCTATGCGACTGCGAACAGAACACGTTGCATGCTGGGAGAACGAAAGCTTGTCTGGCGACGCTCGCCCTGGTATACATGCATATGTATGAGGCGTGCGCCAACGGAAGTTGAAGGGAAACTTCCGGTCGGCTGGTTTCGAACGGGACTTGCGGACGGCAACGAACGCAACATGCTGCCTCAGAACTACTGAAAGCGAAATTCGTTCCGAATCGAAAGACTTTATTCATCATACCCGACGCCTCGCAGGCATTGTCTGAGTTGCTAACGATCCACCCTGTCTGTTTTAAAAAATGGTTCACTACCGGAAAACCACCTTATAAAGGTATCAAGCTATATGATAATGCCCATTTGCCATGAGCCTCTTGTCCGAATATGTGAAGGTGGTTCGACAACCGTACGTGTAACACATTTTTTAGATCATTTTGGTCTGCTCAAAATAAAATACAAACTCCTAAGCTGCGTTTGGTTCTTGATTGCGCGTTTGATTTAACCGGACTATGTCTCACAGTTTTGATTAATTTCTTTCACTCTATTTCTCTATTGCCCGAAATCATGGCACCCACCAATGGTAAATTCAGGTCTTTGAAAATCGAAACTTAGACTGGAAAATAGTAGGTTCGTTGCTGTGAGTAGAATGGGCACCTAGCTAGTTTCAAACTAGCTGTTACAGGTCTCGAATTAGTGCAAAACAAGCCATGAGAGAATGAGAAGGGAAGGAGGTAGAGACGAAGAGTTCACCCTCTAATTACACCACGCAGCTCGGTACTCGGAAAAACGTTAACCAACTTTTCCAAATTAATTACGCTGGAACTCAGCTTCCACAAGTCCCGTTCATCCGTCAACAATGTACGATGATCCCCCGCCACTAACACTCAAACTTAATTCCCCACCACGAGTTAACTTTCCTCGTCACCATCTCACATCGCCGCTACCTCTAAACTTTACGTTTAAATCGCACGGTTGTTCTTCCCAGCTCGTCAAGGATATTACCATCAACAAGTATGATCTCAGCGACTAAGAGTGCCACTTTTCGACTAGTTCATCCTTACGACCAAGGGTGTCAACGGTTTAATACCACGAAGTCTCAAGTCTCTCGTACCGATAAAAGTAACAAAAGACGTATTATATTTTCCGCATGGTGGTAATACACAGAGAAACTAAAACACGAAAGAACATGTTCCAACCACCCGACATGGGAAGTAACGGGATACACTCTAAATGTCTGATCAGTAACGATGAAGATGTGACATCGAAGTGGACGGGAAGTTGGATCTAAGTTTTTGAAACATTCGGTAGAACATCCTTGCTAATTATCCCATGCAACACCGAACATCGCCATGAAATCCTCAATCAATTCGATAACATTTTCATCCGTCCGGCACGTGTTGCAGCTCTGCGTATAATGCCACCGTATCCGTTCCCCGCCCTGCAGTTTGTCCGTCGGTGCACAGTAGCTGTATGTTTGCGAACCGAAGCATGCAATTTAGCCGCAAACGGTGCTTCCCTCACCCTGCGCCGTCGTCCCCACGTTCATTCTCGTCTCAACCCCGAATTTCCGAAGCTGTAACACGTGGCCCGTGGCAAGAACGGGATGCCGGCTATCCCGACGTGGTAAGGGAGGCTGGGTTAATCAGGGACATCCGTCCCCTAAGACATCGCAACGCGATCCCCAGCTTAACGGGACACGCTGCAATCCGACCCGCAACACGTCCCTGGTCTAATCCCACAGACACATATTAAGTGCACGGATTCGGGATTCTCGATTTAGGATATCAGAGAACGAAGTAGCGACACGTTGACCCTCGCTTGAATTTATGCATCAGGCTTGAGTAATTGATCCACCTCGATGCCTCGATGCTAGGTCCATCCGTGCTCCTCCTCCTCCTCGTAGTTTGTCTTCTTTTTCTTCTTTTTCTTCCGCGGCTTTCCTTTCTAATGGTGTTTTGACCTTTTTTATACGAGTTTGACTCCTTCGACTGACTGAAGAGCAACCTCGTACGGTGTAGTGAAGTTCTTTCGGCGGGAGCCAAAGCCACTCGGTCTTCGAGAGATAGTTAATGTTGTGCTCTACTTGGCAACTCGTTAAACCCTAAAGAGAAATTTTGTACGCTGCTACACTTTCGAACAACTTAGACAACTTCGAGTCGACTAGCCCAGCGTCACGTAGTGGATGAGAGGTGGGCAAACGAACGTGTGAATGGGCCATAAAATGAACCAAAATGCCGTAGTTAGTATATACAAGGTACGCTCGTCCGTATACTTCGATGATGAGATCGGGGGATGAAGCCGAAGCGAGCAAAAACTTCGAGTCGTAGATTCGATTGCGTTTGATGACTGTAACCGCTTGAGGAGCATTTTTTTATTCTCAGTAAACGATTGATAGTCCTCGTTATATCTTACATACTCACATATTTCTTTCAGTATTCGTTCAAGGGCTGAAATTTTACAGGCAGAATGATGTCTAACTTCGAGAGTTCACCTAATTCAGCAAACTGAGAAATTGAATTTGAAATAATATTTTCATAACGAAAATTGCATTATCTCTAATATCGTCATCTCAGGTATATGTCTGTACAACGTATATACATATATATCGTATAATACGGCATCGAATCGATGTCTCGAGAGCAAAATTACATTCTCATATTACGATCCCCAGCCCCTCGAGCCTTAACAATGTTATGAACAACAATTTTTCCGCAGAATAGCGTTTCTTTCCGCAAACCACCTCGGGAAAAACGATTTCTGCAGTCTTCGATATAGATTAAAAGCGAACGAACGAACAGACCACAACACCACTTGATATAATAATACTTTCCTGTATCGATGTCAATTGAGTAGGAAGTATAAAATTGTGGAAACTCGCTACGAGCCTTGAAGATGATGAGAAACGAACCGAATACTTTTAATGCCAAAATATTCAATCGGCTGAGCATCAAATTGCGTTGATTTTCTTGGAAACATTCAATCCCAAGTCATTTTCCGTCAATAAGTCGTGTTACAGTGCGTCGATATTGACGCCTTCCAATTTAATTTTGATAGAAAATATACATCGAGATAAATTGATCGAAAGCCCAATTTAAATTTCGCCGTTACGCCTAAGCAAGTAAGAGCGCAGGTTGGGAGGAATCGGTAAAAAAAAAAAAAAAAAAACACGGATTAAAATTCACTCGTCAAAACGGCGATTCGTTATTCAACTGAAAGCGCCAACGAGCACGATAACGGGGAGCCAAACCCGATCATACCTACCTTCAATCGGGCTAATCCGGCGCTCGTTACTCGGGCATTAATGGGTATTTAATCCGATTTTAAATATCGCAAAGGGGCGCCGGCCATTCCCCTCTATACGGTTACGTAAGCTAATTATTTCATTCGCATCGGTGTACCAAATACGCCGGTCATACCGCGCGTTCTGGGAATTCCGCACTGCCATCGAGAGCGGTATAAAATATCAGATCCGTTTCATTAGCTATCGCTCTTTGTTATCCTGGCGTAAGAGAATGGAGACATTTTGAATTCCGGAAAAAAATAAATAAATTGCAACAATAACAATCACCAAACGAACGTTCCGAAAATTGACTGTAAACAAGCGAATTTTTTTCTACCGCTATACCGCGAGAGTAATAAATCATATTTAGTGAAAATCGATGCATTTAGATATCACACGCTTCCTACCCTCGTTTTGCTCGAAAAATTTCGTTAATAAGGCGTAGCGGGTCATCAATAACATCCATCGACTTATCTACAATAGTACGGCGTATTCGCTTGACGTTGAGCCGTAGCTGCGTAAATTAATGTTTTAATTATTTCCTTGTGGTATTTAAGAACTCCTCATGCGAACGTATAAAGAACCAATAGGGAATAAAGATCTCTGTAAGCACGCCGAAGGTCTACAGAGGGTGCAGAAGGACGTGGTTGTTTTATAAATTCACCCCGTTTCCAAGCCCTGACTGAAACGAGGCTGCCAGGTGCGGCGGTTTCAGGTTCTCTTGGTCTGGGGTCGTGTGCCGTGAGTCTTGAGTCCTGATCGTGAGTCGTGCGACGCGTGAGTGTAAGCAACAGGTATAAACCCCCGTCACCACCGGGCCGCCCACTTAACGTTGGCAGCCGAGCGACGCTGCCCTGCTGCTCTTACATATTCAGAGCACGCGTTGAAGTTGCGGCGGCGGCAAGAGAGATAAGGATATTACCATATCTCAGACTTTTAATTGCGCGAAATATTACCGACCGAGTACGCCTCGCTTCCGCCCCTCTCCCCCCTCGCGATGAATATGTTTGTAAATTTTTACTCCGGCGTCACGGCATCCCCGAAACTAATTGATAAGATCTTATTGAATAACACGAGGACTCCCCGCTTTTCTAACCCCCTTTGCCTTTCACGAAAGCTCTTATACCTACGACTTCCGTCCCTTCCGTACTTACGAAGATTCGTTCCGGATGTCCGACAAAATTTACACCCAAAGATCCCAGAGCTTTTTCAATGATGTATTTAATGTTCTTACGACTGTGAAACGTGACACTTTCGAAAATTTATTGCCGCCTTTTAGCTCGTGAAAAAGAAATTACGATAACGAAGATTCATTTGTAAAGGCCAAACATATAATATGCATAATTTTATCATTTTTATGAACCACTTGCGATAAGAATAAATCTTGAGAAATTTCCAGAACACGAGTACGAATACTTTTGTATATTACCGAGTGCTGTTTCAAGAAATCTTTGTTTTCTCTTATTCATTCCATCCTTCCGCTACTTCGTTCGAAATCAATGTACCGCGATTCAAGGAATCCCACGTTTCCGGAACTGCCCATATGGTACATCTGGGTTGGCACAGTAGCTGCCCGCTTAATGAAGATGCCGGGAACAATGGTATATACCTGACCGCATTGTTCGTAGAATTGGTTGTCCTCTTCCGGGAACCCGGGTTCTTGTTTCTAAAGGAGGTGAAGTTTGGTACCTACACGGGAACCGGACTCTCCAGGAATTTCTGCAATGTCCGTTGAAATTAAACGCCGGTATCCCGCACGAATGTCAAATTGTTCGTGTATTCAGCCGGTGCAAATCTCCGCACCGGAGTGCGAGCTTTAACGAGAAGCTTTCAGATGGGAGGGGTTGGATGAATAAGAGCTGATTTCTCGCTGTTTACACGCAGCACTGACCATCGGCTTGAATCGATTGTGGTTGAAGAGCAAAGACTCTTCTAAGAGCTTCTTCAGCCGTAGCTCGTAAAACCGTTCGAGAAATACGAAAGTGGATCGATGATGTATCTCGAAGGCGTTGGATAACGGGTGTTTATCTCGTCATCAGCATCTTGAAAATCCGTGAAAAATCGAAACGGCGTGTTGCGGGCGAGCCGCTAAAACCCATTCAGCCTAAACCTGAAATGACGTCTCTGGGGATCCCTAGCCATCCCCCGCTCATCCCTTTTCTACGCACCCTTATTTTCCCAAATCTGGCTACATCCGGCGCGAATCTCCAGCAGCTCCAGTTAAAATCGGCCGCCCATCACCTCCACCTCCTGCTCCTCCTCCTCCTCGTCCTTCTCCATCTCCCAGATCTCAGCCGAGTTTCTGAGGGGAAAAAGCCAGCGGGTGGAGAGTCGGTGTCACTCACTTGCGAAGGTAGCCGAGAACTCGACGTTCCTTCGGGATTTCAATATACCGAATTAATCACTGCTTGATTGACGACGAGCTTCCAGCCGGCCATTTTCCTTCCGCTAACCCAAGGCAATGAATAATACACATCGAAGGAGAACTAGAATCATTTATAGGTCTTCAATGCGCAACAGTGGCCGAAAGCGTGGTCGAAAATTCATGTCGTTTGGCTCTGAAATCAGATACCGAAGATATTGTATCCGATCGCGGTATTTCGACGATATTGATTAATTCATGTCCTCCTTACTACTGTGATTATACCTAGCTCGTGCCTGTGAGATAAAGGTACGTCCCAAAGGAGTTGAAATAATTTTTGCTAACAACAAGTATACAAAAGTAAAGTCGGTACGAAGAGGAAAGAAAAGAGCAGAGAAACAGCTTTAACGGCGGGTGTATTATCCTTAGCAGTAGGAAGAATTCATTTAGCGTTTGGGACGTTTAGCGGGGTAATTATTCGTTTATTCGATGTAAAGGTAGGGCGGCGACCGAGTTTTGAATTAATCAACGTCTCGACGTGCCGCTTCTATCATGTCCCGATTATCCCGAACGGAGATCCAATCTCCGTCTCACCTCAGTCTCGACTCCGCCTCGACACGAGGATTACGTCAAGATGTAAATTAATGATAGAAGTGCCCGATCGGCGTGGGAGGAGGAGGGGTAAGAAGAAGAACCCGTTCGGAAGAGTGAAATTTCTTCGGTACGTCACGGCGCAGATACGCTCTCTCGATCGGCTCGCGGCCACCTCGGCTTTTCCGTCAATCCAAAAACGAGCCGAGATTTTACAAGCACGCATACAACCCGGCAACGATCCCTTGCCACCAAGCTCTACACGCTCGTTTCCCACCCTCCACCCCTATCGAGCTGTTGCAGGTTTTATAAACTCAACCTCCTCCCTTGACGCCCTGAATACAACCTCCGACGCTAACGGAACATGGCGCAAATTAGGTTCGCGGTAACAAAAACACGGCTATTAATCACCCTCCCCTCCCCCCTTTCCCTCCCTCTCACCCTCGACCCCCACGGGACAATCGTATCGAACGAAGAACGAACGAACGAACAAACAAACCAAACCACCATCCGTGCCATATAATGTACGATTTTTTCTCCCATCGGCTGCTGCAGAAAGATGAGATTACACACCGGCGATTAAATACTGCAGAGCTGATCATCCTGTGATTATATCTTTGCTATAAAAGCATTTTGTATACGAATATTCGACAAAAGTACCTTAAGGGGGGGGTACACCATGCAAGCAAAAAAAAATACTGCAACTTTGCGATTTTTTTTTGAAAAAACGGATTTATTTATGAACATGCGGTCTTGAATACATTAATATATAAGTCTTTGAGAACTTTAAAAAATTTTTTTATTGTCGAAAAATTTCAAAATGGCGTCGTGACAGTTGGATCCCCAAAGCCGCTCGGAAAAATGGGGTGCGAGATTTGGTGGAGTCGTGGATAGTCCTAGAACACACAAATTACAAAAAATTAGTTGTATATTATGTTTTCTTGTCCACTACGTACCACTTTTTTGATATCTAGTCTCAAAAATTTTTTATGATTGTTTAAGTGACGATTTTTTTTTTTTTTTCAATTTTTCGACAACGTTTTTGCGTCTTCAAACGGTCAAAAAAAATTTTTGAGACTAGATATCAAAAAAGTGGTACGTAGTGGACAAGAAAACATAATATACAACTAATTTTTTGTAATTTGTGTGTTCTAGGACTATCCACGACTCCACCAAATCTCGCACCCCATTTTTCCGAGCGGCTTTGGGGATCCAACTGTCACGACGCCATTTTGAAATTTTTCGACAATAAAAAAATTTTTTAAAGTTCTCAAAGACTTATATATTAATGTATTCAAGACCGCATGTTCATAAATAAATCCGTTTTTTCAAAAAAAAATCGCAAAGTTGCAGTATTTTTTTTTGCTTGCATGGTGTACCCCCCCCCTTAACGAAAAGCTCTGTGTTCATCAGGCTTTTCTTAAAGTATTTTCTAACGAAGTGAAAAACTAGCAAAATGATCCAAATGCCGGTTTTTCTTCAGGATATAAAACAGTTCTATTGATCATGAAGTTTACATAATCGCGGTACGATTTTCACGTAACGATTCAATAAGTAAAACTGAGGACGCGTATCCTGGCACGGTTAAAGGTTATAAGGTGAAAGTCCGTGGTATTCAAGCTCAGGGTAATGTGACATGGCTGCTGATATGCCTCGCGCGCTTCGTGGGTGGCATACTTAACTCGTACCATACGCAGTCAAGAACAAGATTGCCAATTTCTTTGCTTCATCTCGTGATTCACCAGTGGGTGGGCTGAAATTATAAATTACTGCCAAGCCAAGCCCCTCGGATGAAGAAAAGAAAACGTCGTAGATCGCCTTGAGACAAGTAACGAGATTACAATCACGAAATTTCTTCATTTTTGTAAGCACTGAAATTGCAAAGAATCAGCCGAGAAAATTAGCACACATACACAAAAGGACCCACCGTGCTTCATGGCCTTTTCACGGAATTTTCGGAGAGGGGAAACTGCCGCACAGATTTCCAGAATTTCCAATCTCACTGACGGAATGTCTTGGCGTGCCGACTCGCGCACGCGACTCACCGCTTCCAAGCCTATTAATATGTGCTTCTATTTTAAAACCCCGTCTCGTGAACTGGCGAGACGCGAGACGCGAGACGAGAGAAAGATCTTGTAAAATGATCAGCTTGCGCCTTGTGTGACGGGCAATACGAAAGCTAAAAAGCTCAACGAGTTCGTCTTCCTCGACAAGCGACTGCAAAATGTGGCCCAACGATCGGCACCTATTGCCTCTTACGTATACCTATATGTGCATCTCTTTTCTCTTCCGCGGTGCTTTTTTCACGATGTTTCGAGGTCGAAAGCGTTACACGTAACTACGGAGCAAGATTGTGTAAGTGCGATTAGTCCGAGGCCACGTGTTGCTTGAAACAAGCCAAGAAGTGCGTCAATTGTGAGTCATAGTGCTAAACATTAATTCTTCCGGAAAGTTTTTCCCAATATGTTAATCGGCACGATGGGTATATTTTCATCCGGGCTACTTCGGTAGAAGCTCCGACGTGGAATATTGAATAGATAGAAGAGTAAAGAATCGTTGAACCTATGTCTACTGAGCATAAATCTGGATCCCAATGTAATATGCAAAAGTGAAACTAGGTGAACGTAAAATCTTAAACGAATATCAGAAGCGAAGGAATTGATCAAGGTTTCCTTAGTCTCCAATTGTAGTCTTTAAAGCCGTTGATTAAAAGTAACAAATTGACGGGCCAACTCGTTCCGTAGGCAAATTACGTACCTATTGTATTTGCCCATTGGGCAAAATCGGGCGTCCGACAGGCGTAGTCAATAGTCAATCGCAATTATTTTTCCAGGCAAGCAAATATCCTGGCAGTTGATTAAGCCGCGATAACTAGCAATTAACAAAGCCATGAAAGCAAGGGCAAAGCAACAGGAACCTTCGATCGAACCGCCACACAGTGAAGCCGAGTTGGGAGCCGGTGGTGGCGATGGCGGCGTTGCAGGGACAGGCCAAGTTGATATACGTTTTAATATCCGGACAATCTGTCGGCAGAGAGGGAGGGCGAGACAGAGAAAAGAGAGTGAGAGAGAGAGAGAGAGAGAGAGAGAGAGAGAGAGAAATGGATAGATAAAGAGAGGAAGAATGAGGGATCCAGTCAGCGATGCTCACTGGATCCTGGGACGAAAATCCATCTCAACAAAGTACTACGGAATACGTTTTAGCTTGTATCGCCTGCGCTTCTCGCTGTGCTCAATTCCACCTTCGGTATCCCCGGAATGCCCGTAAACTGTTCAAAAATAAAATAAAATCAAGACTCAGAGTGTGAATTTTGGAAAAAAAATATACAAATTGCAAATGTCGCGTGTTTTACTAAATGCGGTAAAGTTCCACGGTAAGATAGGTAGGCGTGTTGACGAGTTGGCTGTACTCCGCAATATGAACGCGAGCCCGAAGCGAGGGTTGAACTATTAGCAAATTACCGAAGTTATCGTTGTGATTGACTGCCGGAGATTGACGCGCGGCCTGCAGTCAGAACCGACTAACACTTTAACTTTTCCAATTGTGATTGCATCGCGTTTCCATCAGCTGATTTATCGACGCGGTAAACAAGGTAGAGGTAACTAATTATCCCATGCCGCGTGCGTGTAACGGGCGAAAGATAAATAAAGTCGACAGCGTTACTTTCGACTCAAGTACGTTCTTTCCTCGACGCTGAGAACACGCGGAGAATCATATTCGTCGTATAAGCCGCGAACAATGCGATATCACCGTCAATCCCAAAAATTGTAGCCCATGTTCTTATTGTAACAATGAGAAGCCGACGTGCCGGGTATTCGAATGGAGCAGATGTGACGAGGATTGGTCGAAGGAGTTTCCGTGGGTTGCGCAGTAACCTACACCGGTCAGGGGGTCGCGATACAAAGCGCGGAGAGAATATCTCGCACAGAGAAATTTATTCATGACCCCATAAAACTTATAGTACCAACTCGTTAATCAGAATCTTCGCTCCTGGTTCTGCCACCGAAGCAGCGGTGGTGGCGGATGCGCAAGGCAGCGGCAGAACTCCACACCGCATTACCGGCATGGTGCGACTGCACTTGCAAGCTGCGCTGCATTGCACCGAACTTCGCACTACGTTGGAACGATAACTCTGCTCCGTGCATGATATAACATAAGGAATCGCTGTATCCGTAGAGATTACGAAGTGGCACCTTCTGGGATAGAATATAACGCGCGCTGAAAACGTTACAAGTACACAGAGCTCATCGATCAGTTTCATCGTCTCGTCAATATTCTTATAATGCTTACCATTATCGACCTCTCGACGTTAAATCTCAACGTATTCTCGCGCAACGGCGATCTCTGAATGCGGCTTCTTACCGCACGGCTCGAATGATGATGCGATATTGGTTCTTCATGCTTTCCCCCCGCACAGACGTAACGCAGTTCGATGGCTGCACTCCCGAGGGGAGTTAGCAAGGGTCTAATTTCAAGAGTACCTTTTCTCTGTTTGCGAGTCCGTCGACAAGCATGGAAAAGTACACGCATGTTCCGTTCGACAACTTCGTTGCGATTTCCGACCACCGATCAAATCGTCAGGTCCTAAAAAGTCGACGGCAGAATCGTTCCTGCTGAGTGCGATGCCGGAGGTGCGATTCGCAGACGAACTACGGCAGCTGAGTGTAAACGAGACGAAAATCCGCGACACTTACATGTATTTTCTATGAGCTGGAGGGCACGTGATCCTAGAGGAGGAGAAGGAAGCCGATAATCGATGCGAAAAAGCAGATTTTCCGGTTTGTCAGGACGTCGGGAACAGGTTCACGAGGCGAGATAGTTGCCGGGCGGAAAAACGTCTGGCCCGAGTTTGTCGGTAGAGAGAAGAGAGGAGGGAGGAAGGCTGCCGGGTGATTTGTAGGAAACAAATAATTGTCCCGGCTGTGTCAATCCCAGGGTGCGCGTATTAGATTCTGCCCGTTCGGAGCTTCGATAATTCAGTTTGACCTGCAAGAAGGAAATCGTTCGAATTTGTCTCGGCCAGACGAGCAATGCTTCTCGCCTGTGTATACCTGCCTACACCTATACGCGTATTTATGTCCTCTCATCAACGTACGACCGAGGGTCAGCAATCAAACGCGAAACTTGATCGAGGAAAACGAGAATGAGGTAAAGAAATAAAGAAAGATGAAGAAAACATAGCGCACGTTTCCATCAATTTACCACTACTCCGCGCTTTAGGAAGCAACAAGCTCCATGTTCTCCCGTTAACGAGGTAAGACTTTGACACGTTCTTTCTCTCTACGCTCCGCCACGGCGTTGTCGAGGGCGTAACGTGAGCCGGTAAATTGCCCACTCGCAAAGAGCGTAGTGTTGGATAAAAAATGAGAATAAACCAGACAGCGGACAAAACAGCTGTGTAAAAGTTTTTAACTACGCCAGAAAGTCACGATCCCGTGTTCCCGAATACGGGCAACGTGTCAGTCGTTGGTGGTGCCGATGGCGGTCCTCTGCAGGGTTAAAGTGACGGGAGACTTTTTATTTCGAAGGGTTTCGAAGGACCGTGCATGGAAGGCTTCGGGCATGAACCGCGGCGCGGGGAAGAGAAAGCGACGGGACAGACAGAGGAAGGATATGGACAGATAAATACCGAGAGTTTCAGGGTTGAGGGTTGAGGGTTGAGGGACGACGGTTGGAGGCTGCGCGAGGAGGATCGAGGATTTCATAATCCCAGAACGATACGCGTCCACAATACACCCCCACCCCCGCCCCCACGAGCCCCATGCACCACCAATCCGCCTTTTTCGCAACGATGCGATGCTACATCGATTTTTAATGCAACGCGTTCGTTCACGCCGAGCTGCCGCTGTTGCTCTGCTAAATGACAATTTTTTATGCCGCCAGCCGCGTCTAGACGTCGGATAAGGGTTGACGCCACGAGTTGTGGTCGGCGGGGAAACTCCGATCAAATAATCGCACCACGGAACAGGTATGACTCGCTCAATCATGCTCTCATTCATTGGTCATCAGGGCAACTGAATTTCAGCCCCATCCTCCGGTTCCCTCGTGGTCCGATTGATCCGCTTCGAAATCCACTGTTCTCGTTCGCCTCCAAACTTTCGTCAGCTATTGTATTGGCAATTATTTGTTTTCAACAATACCCGTCGAGATAATGCCGTAACTCGTTTAATTTATTTACTCGTCTGGAGGCCAGCAGGGGTCGCTGGAGGTACGATAACGAGCCAACGATTTCAATACTACTTCGACGATCCAAGACCGAAAGATAATTCGAATAAGAGAGGAGACAAACATCCTATACACTCCGACCCACCTGATACATATGCGTGAGATGAGTTAGATGCCGCGAGCTGTCATTTAGAGCGAATCTAAGCGTAGAGGAATCTTTGGGATTTCGAGTTGTTGGAATCCGGTCGAATTGCATGTTTCTTAATCAGTTTGACCCAGATGTGAAACCTGGGTGTCTATTCCTGGCGTCTAAATGCGAGGCTATCCAGTGCACGATAATAATTATGGGTGAGTCGTTGAACAGACGTGTGCGGCCCAAAGATTCACCGTCATCCCAGATTCACACAGCTGCATTACCGGCGTGTTTAGCGACTAGACACTGGTATACGTACAGCGTATAGGTACCAACGGAAAATGTTTGTTTTATACGGAGTTACCGTCGGGTTTGCTGCATTTCGTATTTTACAGAGCAGCTCTCGCTCTGAGGTTCCTGCAGTTAACGTCCGCACAATTCCCGTGAGGTAGGTATAGAGCGAAAAGGGAAGGAAAAGAAACGGAAAGCGGCGAACTTGTTAGGAGGAAAGTACCGCGGCCGATTTCTGGATCGTTAACTTGAGCTTTCCAGCAGCGTGCTGCCCCGCAGTAGCCTGGGATTTATAGAGTGGAAATAATCGATTGATTGGATACAACGGTAGCCGGCACGGCGGCAGTTCCGTTCCAACACACCGAGAAAGATTTAAAGCTCGATCATTTTTCGAAAACAGTCGCGGTCCAGCCACCGAGGCATAACCCTAATCGCCGAGAGAGTTTCTCATTCGTCTAATAAATTATCCCCCCTTCCACTACGAAACTTGTTTGCCGCTAAAAATAAAGCGCAACGCCTCCCCGAGTCTCGATGACCGTCTACTTACTTTCCATGGTCTCCGATCTGTTTCAGTTACTACGCTTCGACGGCCTTTCCTCCGCGCTTGGCGCCCCCCTTGAAACGGCCGCGTCTCATGCCACCGGCACGACCCCAGCAGCCGAAACAGCAGAAGCAGCAGGCGACAGCCAACAACGCGACGGTGCCGAGCTTGAATCAGCTCAAAGTGTACAGTGAGTAGATGAAAAATTGTAAGCGTTTCTTTCAGGACTGTTGCAGGGTCAATTAGGGTATTGAATACGAGGAAGGGCGAGAGAGGGGTAGCGGGAATTTTGATCGTCTTTGTAAATTAATTGCTCGATCACAACGAGCCGAGTCGACACTCGGGAGAGACGCGACGCGACGCGTCTCGACGGCGAAGGGAAACGACTCAGCGACGTCGTTTATAACGGAGCTGCCATCGGCTTCTGAATTGCGCATTTATGAATATAAATTAACTGACTTATTGAGTTTAAACTCGAAAGTTATTAATAACCCGCGTACGGAAGACGCGAGAGAGACGAAGAGGAGACGAGAGAAACGGCGGAGCCTCCTCGTAACAAGGGAAATGTGACTCTCGGGGTAAAAGTAGTGAAAACAGACGACGACAGGCGTAATCTTACCAATTTCATTCAAACAACGCAGCACTCCTCCGGGGTCCCTGCAGTATCCTCTATCCACTTTAAAACTAAAAAAAGGGTCAAGTATGTATAATGAACATATACGATCCCGAAAATTTTATAGAACACAAAATGTGGCGGGGAAACCGTGCGAAATTTATCAGAAGTTTAAACTCTCCGGATTTTGTTTCCTGGTACTAATTTTACTCCTGAACCTATAAGTACCAAGGAACAAAACGTACGAATGTGACATTACGGACAAGGGAACGGAAAATAAAGCGAAAAAGCGTATAGCTGCTTTCACTCGTATCGAATTCCTTCGAAACCGGATTCGGGTTTAGCGACGAAGTACGTTTATTAATCGTTAACGAAGCAGTCACTTTACAAACGAACAATTTTACCGTCCATGATTATTACCGCGATTCGTCGCTATTCATTCATTATACAAACTGACTATGTAATCGGTTCGATCAATCCTTGTCTTGGCTTCTGTGGCTGCTGTGTGACAGAGTCCTGAGGCAGGTAATTGACTTTTGACTCGAGTCGACTCTGACTGAATTCGGTTGGCACCGAGGAGAACGCGGCTCGCTTTGAACTCGGCTAAGAATGGGACCGAAGTCAGTTCCGACTTGATTTATCCGAGTGTTTTATGGCCGGTCTCGTAAATTTCAGATTGAACTTCGCCAAGTCGAGGAATAGGGGCGGTAGAAAGGGAGGGGTACGAAGAGGGGGCAAAAGCTGGGCCCAAGCGGATGCAATTAGTTTCTTGTCAACACCCTCGCCTGGTTAAGGGAGCGACCTTCGCTTAATTACCAAAGTCCGGAGGCAGAGGGCGCGAAATTAAGAATTTTACAAGTTCTTATTACCATTTCCCTCCCGCGCCGCGTCCGGATTGATCGGCAAAAACTTTACCGAGGGTATAACCTATGCGTGTGTGTGCATGTATACGTACACCTATATCCAATTGCGCCGGGTGGCAGCGTTTCAGTTTCAGGTGCGACTTCCTGGCTGGCTGCAGGCGACGAATTCCAACTCAGCAGTTAATTATTAGCTGCCTCGTTAATTCAATCGTATTCAATCAGCTTTGCTATGATGGTGAAAAATTTTCTACGTAAAATATTTCACTGCGTATAACGAACTTCGATCAATTTTTTTTTTATTCCCTGTTTTATGTGTGAGGAAAAATTTAATAGGTTTAGCGGATACGAATTCTCCGGCTTATTAAAGTCGAGTAATTGTACTGGCGACCTTTTGCCTACTTCAATCAGGTTTCGCCGAATCTGACAGGGATCGAAATGTGTGGTGAAAAAGAAGAAGAATAAGAAAAATAAAAGAACCAACTCTCGCGAGAAAGAAATGCGGAAGCCGCGGGTGAAATTGGCCGGCCAATAAGACGGGGAGACTAGCGGACGCTAGGGCGAAAGGGGCCCGTAAGCTGTTTTATACTTTTATCCACTTTGTTCAAAGAATGCGAATATTGCTGTCAATTTGGCGAAGAAGCTACCTATATTTCCGAACGACGAATCTGGATTCCATTGATATTTATGGGGTGGAAAGTATTACAGTGCCTACCGACCCCGTGCACCTTATAAACCCCCCATAAATATAACTTAGCTCTAGTTTCGACCATGCTGCACACAGACATGCGAAAACCATTTCCGATCTTTCATTTAGGTATATACATATAATCCGAAGTTCATAAAACACTCGTATTCGATTTTGACAAACTGCAGTGTAGGCACCTAACCGAACGAGGGTCGAATAACAGCTTCGGACTTCTTGTTCTATTTTTAAATCGTGTATCATACCGATCTACGACCGTAGAGTGTTAAAACTTTTTCTCTCCTCCTTACAGGCAATCCCGACATTCTGATATGCGGCAACTGCAGAGAAATGTTCACAGACCTCGGCGAGCTTCTCGAACACAAGCGCAACTACTGTAAACTACGGTTCACATGCAAATGTCACACCTTCAACGGAGCCACGCCAAGTGAGTAGACATCGACGAGATCTCGTCGAATTCGCTACGTCGACAACGCCTGTCGAAATTTCTTGTCCATTCTATCTAAATCTTCCCCTGTTCGTTTCTCAACGCAGAAAGTGACTCGACAGCGTCGCTGCTTTGCGTACTGTGCAAGGATGCCTTCCCATCGGCGTGGGAACTCATGGTCCACGCGCAAGCGGCCCACATGATCAACATTTACGAATTGGGAACCAGGCCGCAGAGCCCACGATCTGGACAGAGTCCCTCACCTCACAGCCCGAGCCAACTCGCTAAGGAAACCTCACCCTCGCCCCAGGATATTCAGGTGAGCAGAGAGTCCTTCTTCGATTGACGTCTCTTCGCCACGTTTCCTCCACCCTTGTCCCCTTCCTTTGGCGAGAGTCCGCAAGAGGTGGCTTTTAAAGGCGGTGTGCGACCGAAGAGGGGATTTTGTTTCACCGGGTAATTTTGAGAAGAAAGTCGTTTCGAGGATCGACGCAGGTGAGAATCCTTGCAGCAGCGTGAGATATATAAATGTATATACCTAGACTTCAAGTCGTAACGGTCGTACACGCGGTGCAGAGGGGGTAAAAGGCGACGAAGCGTCGAAACAACTAGCCGCCTCCGCCCCTCCGCGATCTAATTATAAACGGCATTGTTCGCCACACCGAGACGACAACGTAGTAGTAAAAAGGTAAAAGTATCCCCATAAGGAGAGGGGTGGATAAGTTTAGCGAGTTCCTACCTACCTCATAGCTACCCCTTATACGTACCTCGAACCGTTTAAATAGCTTTTAGAAATGCGTGTTCATGCTGAGCAAACTTAAATTATTTTTAAGAGTCGTGTAAATGGATTATCCAGCGAAGCGAGACGAAATCGCTCCGACGAAGGCAGTTTGCGAAGAACATTAAGGCGCCGGGAGGAAAACCGGATTGTTGGCTCTCGGGGAAGATTGTAATACGGAATTCAGTTTCATACTTTTAACAGTTTCAACTTTATACTCCGGATTGAAACAAACTATACTCGTCGATTTCTGTTTTCTCGACGTTATTCCTCGCTACAATATGTACCTATAAAAAGATTCAATAATTGCGGAAACGGTAGACCGAGAAGTGGCAAAGATCAGGATAAGCAGCTTCGAACGCGGCCAGGATATCCGGAGATCCGCCCGAAGACTCGAGCACTTGAAATAGCGATGGTCCAAAGTTCTCGAAGAGGTAGTTTCCCGGTGCGCGTAGCGGCAGCTCCCGTACAACAGCGTAGCTACGGAATGTAATTCACAACTCGCAGTTACCGCTTATTAATTAGCGGTTCCTTACCCTCGCTCCATCCACTCGGGCCCACAGTCTGGCCCCTTATTCTACTCCTTTCAGCCTCCGCCCCCTGCTTCCTTCCATTTTCAGAGGCATACAACCGAGAGCTATTCACTCTCCAGTCTCCAGGGTTAAGCACGGACGGAAGATCCACTTCTGCAGTACCAACCTGCGATAACTACCTCGACTTTGAGCACGGTTCGCCTCCCTCGAATCATCCCCCGCCGTCTCGCCCTACTCTTGCCGTATTTCTCATTGGACACCCCGGCCGCTCGACGAGCGTTACATATCGGTGCATAGAGTCGGGGAAAGAATTGGGAACTTAGATTTTCAAACCAAAGTCTTCCTGTTAGGGTGATATTCGCGCGCGAGTGACACTCGCGACTTTTAATTGCTTTTTCGCAATTAAAATTGGCTTCCGCCATGCAGGACTGGCAGCAAAAACAGTTTCGATGTCGCAGTCGGGCACCACTTCTTGCCGGACACGATTGATTTCACGGAGACAACAATACCAGGGTAGAGATTCTCGAACGACTAAGGCATTCCGTGCAAAAATAAAAAGACGTTTTTGCCGTGCCAAGTTCACGAATAGAAAAACTGTGGAAAGTTAATTCCAGTTTTCGATCCACCTTTTAAATCCACACGATAATCCGAGGCTGTTCATTTCTCTTCTCCTCTTACTCTGGTTTTTTTTTTCCCCAAATGTAAGAAACGACGGAGCTTTCCTGGGTAATAGAACGTTTGCTGCGCGTGGCGAATTAAGGTGGTCATTGCTAGCCGGGAACAATGCCGAGCACAGGAAAAGATAAATACAAGGCGGTGAAAATAAGCCACGAACCACTCGGCGGCATGTCACTCTGATTCTTCGTCATCTCGAGCTTCGGCAACAAATAAATACACGTATATAACTATCGATCTTCTTTTATTACGAGGAATTTGCCACCTTACGTTCGTTCACTTACGTCGTACGTAAGTACAACTACGAGAAATCACACTGTCGATTTCCAAATTTCGAGCCTCTGAGTTTGTTGAAAAGTTTACCCTGTTCTACCTGAGAAGAAAAATATATTGACCGAAATTTACGGGGAAAAACAATCCCACTGATCAACGCGATCAGCAGATCTCTGATGTGATTTACGATATATGAAAGTTCCAAACCAAAACTCTGGACTTGATGAATTTGGTGAAATCGAAATTAACTCTAGCGTTAGTGATGTTCCATACTGGACGTAGGCAGCGATTTTATATACCGAAGGATTAATTTGTTGGAGGTCAAGTTAGCCGTAAGACGCAAGGTGGTTGTTGAGATCAATAAATTTGCGGCCGTAACCAAGAATCTGGCTATTGATCATTGTCGGATCCGGTGAACCGGCTTACTCAGAGTGACGCCAATTTGGCAAATTGCTCAGCCCTTAATTCATCTGATATATCTTGGAAGTTATTAGCACCACCGCGTTATGTATGATCACGTGGCTTGTTTGCCAATTATCGAGCTGCGAAGTGGAAAGCGACGTAATTAAACTCGAAACTCATCAGCACGGTATCTCTAGCTTCGTGACCGCGATTGTTGCAACCAACAGTCAACAGTCATGAGATCGAGGTAGATATAAACAGCATTCCGGTATTAAAAGGCAGTCGGTGATTCTTCACTTTTATTCGCGACGGGCTCGCGTGTCAAAATGCTCATGTCCGATATAAGCCAAAATAGAAGTTCATCTTGACGTGCATTCTCAAAACAGAGAAAACGGCCAATATTCACGCCAGAGCGATATTGACCAAATAAAAGCCCCGAACAAATTACATGTATGGGGAAATACTTGTCCTGTGAGTGACTCAAGTTGCGATGAACAATTCCGCGACAACGGCAGAAAATGGTTCGTCGTTACCACGTGACTGTCTTTAAAAAGTTCCACTCGTTCAAAGCGCAGGAAATAAAACCGTATAAAACTATTCGTCAGAATAGAATAAGAAGAATAAGGAGAAGAAGAAGAAGAATAAGGAGAAGAAGAAGAAGAAGAAGAAGAAGAAGTAGAACGAAGAGAATAAAAAGTAAACGACCTAAGGTGAAGAAATGAGAGAAAATAAAAGTATCCACGCCATTATTCTCTCCGCAGCTTGCGACCCTGTCGCGTTCGTGTCACTTGGATGCTGCGTCCACTTACCCGGCAACTATAAACTACTAAAACTTCTCCTTTTTCCTTTCCCATAGTTCTGTCACTGCGACGACCAGTGGCCATCGATTAATGAGAGTCATCCCCAATGCTTGTTGCACAAAAAATGCTGAAACTCCTTACACAAGCGCGTGATCGACTGATCGAGCCACGTATGGAACGGGCTTTTCAGACACCATGGAGATGCTGGGACGCCTCGACATATGCAAACGTGCGGAGATATCCGTGTTCGTAAAAAGCACCGTTCGATCTTCCTCTCCCTCCCAGACATTGATCGCTACGCCGTTGTATCTGCCACTCGGGCCCCCTAATGTTTGTCTGTTCAACAACCCACGACAACAACCAGCGCCGATCGTACCATTAGTCGAATTAACCATGCCAGAGGCGGACGATAATTCATTAACAGAATAAACGGATTACTCGTTCGGAGCCTTTTCATCCGATCTTCGCGTCGGTCCGACGATGCTCGAAATTGATCCGGAAGGAAGAAAATAAGCAACGTGACCGCCAACACTTGGCACTGCGAGTGCCAGGTATCTCTGCACACGTGGCCTAAGTTCTCAGTCTCGGGAAGGCGCGTTAATCAATGATCAGTGTTCTCTAATGAACGGTAATTGCGATTTCCCATTACGAGATCAAAGATGCCACAAGGTCGAACGGAGATCACCGATCTGACGTTTCGTGCAAACAAGGCAACTGACTAAACAATCGGGGTGAGTGAACGTCTCTATAGGTTTACAGATACGTGTCTACGCCCGATTTCACGACGCGTTGTAAAGAGCTGGCCGACGTCTGGCACGACGGAGTTTTTGTTGCAGACTACGAAATATAATTATACAACGGCAAGTTATAAAAAGCATGGACGAAATAAAGATGGAAATAAAGAGGGGAACTTCGGTAAATATATTTTAATTAACTTTAATTCGTGGGCAAAGACATTTCTCAAGACGAATATACCTTTATATAATATATACCTATATATATATATATATATATATATATTTCATTATATGCACATACTCAGCTGCCACTCCAAGACCTGGAGGCAGGATAATCTCCCTTGGAATTTTCTATACAAGTCTAGAGTATTGGCTTTTGTAATTCGTGGTATCAGGAACAGAGCGGATGAGGAGAAGAGAGATGGGAATTTAAGTTAGGGAAAAAGTGAGCAGAAAAAAAAAAGATGCCGACATTAATAAAATGGAATGAAAAAAAAAAAAGAATTAACTTGACGCTGTTCGTCCATACCTCGTTCGTTCCTTGCATCGCTTCCCCGTGAAATTCAATTGGATCGCATCTCCCCTGTAGCCTCATTCCCGGAGAGAGAATCCTCCGCTTTCTTATCCTCCTTCTCGCCAGAACGGTAATGAATTTTCTCTGCATTTAATTTACTCCACTATATCTCGGTTAGATCTTACAGACGTAGATCGAGTCAAATTACGTCGCGCGAATCGCCAGACATACGAACCCGTTCAAAATCTCCCACAACATACAAGTGACATTAATTGTTATAAATTTTAATGACGTGTCGCGACGCGTGATCTTTATTCGTATCGTAACTAACTTACAAGATCCGAGATGTGATACTGAATTATAAAAACATCCATTGTGGAAACTGGCAACTGAAGCGTGTTAAAACGACCGTCACGTGTAACGTAATTAAGTGTGAGTTAACATCGTAAGTGATTACTGTGGTAGAAAATTGGAGAGACTGTGTTTCATTTCGAATTGGGTTTAAAATATTTCCCAGTCAAGACGAGAAAGAACAGGAAATTGAAAATACGAAACCCTGCGCTACAGGCTTAATTATTCGCGCAAAAGAAAACCGAGAACCTTGTAATGATTTTTCTGTAATGGGCATATCTAAAAAACAGGTGAAGAACGAAATAGAAGAACTGTAAAAAGACATCAGGTGAACGTACAGAGGGCTGAGGAGGGGGACGTGGAAGGCGAAGAGGAAGAAGTCCAAGGCTCACGTGGATAATTATTTTCCGAGAAGGCGCTTTGTTTCGAATAATTACCATTGTCCCGCTCCCGGGACTATTACGTGCGCCATCCACAAAAGGAGATCAAAAGGAAAGATACTCAGACACTCGACTGGCGCTGACGGGAGGAGGCCGAGAGAGAGAGAGAGAGGCAGAGAGGGAGATGAAGGAGAAAGAAACGAGGGGATGAATATCTCTCCCACATCCCTACGAACCCGAGATCGCGCACCCTCTGTTTCGCGGACATCGGGAAGGGGCTGCCGGTGCTTCTGATGCCGGGTATAGTTGGTGTATTCCGGCGGCGTTCAAGAGCCGGGAATTCCTTTCTTTGATTATTCCTTTGAAAGAACCACACGCCAGATGAACTAGACAGGGCATAGATATAGTTCGATCCCGTAATTACGGGATGTTCAGAAACAGCCCTAGTAGCAGCTGCTAAAGAGCGCCAGGAGTAGGTGCCTGTTTATCTCTTAGAAAGTTTAATTTCTGACCCAATTCCTAAGTCGAGGACAAATTCATGAACGGATCAACCACGTGGACACTTGGACTTGTACAAAGTCTATCTATTCTTAAGACGGTATCCCGGATGTGTGCGGTGACATCGTGCAGTTCATATTTTATCATTTCCTAACGCGCTTTCTGAGTCGCGAAACGTGGATGAAATATAAACGAATGACAAATGTCTAGCTTGTGTCTGATAAACTATGCTTATATTTTCTACAGTTTCTACTATCGATCAGAAACGTGCGTAGATCACACGAGTCGCGAATCCAAAGTGGGCTGCAAATACGGAGACCAGCGTTTCAGAGGGCTCCTTTTTACTACAACCACACGCGTCTTAAAGGGAATGAAAGGATCGCTCGATATTTCACGGGGCGAGCCGTAATTTGATTTAATTATTCAATTAGTCAAGCTTTCGAAACAGCAAATTGACGCTACGTTGAATTTTCCGCCGACAATGTTTGACGTCTTCAGTCTTGCTGTAATATCGGCGTTGATTGCTTGAGGGAAACGGTCCGCGACCACCGACGTTTGTTCTTTATTTTTTCATTCCACTTCCACATTTTCTTCTAATTTTCCTTTTTCGTGCTTAATGCTCTTCAAAATCACGGCTCGGTCTTCAACCTGTCGAGGACACCAAGTCCTCTTTAAACTTTGTTTAATTGGCTTCGCCCACTTCTCCCACTTCGCCACGTTTCCGAAGGCTGCAACGTCGCTGAAGAGCGCCGCGACTGGCGCCTTGGTTCCTAGGTGGAAAACGGGGTCGTGCGAAGTGGCGAAGCAGTCCTAGTCTAGCTACTTTCACCACCCGAAACTACCCCGCACGTAGGTTGCCACCCTCTTTCCTCCCGGCAAGACAAAACCGGCGACACTAGACAGTGGAACGCCTCAAACAACCTCCTCGTAACAACTGGACTAATAGCTGGCCTAACGTCCACTTTGAGCCCACTTCGCTCGACGTACAGTCGCTGGTCCCTTCCGTTACACTTTTCTGCTTTTTTCTCACAATCATCCTTTGAGAGGGTCCGTCGTTCCGTGGTTACTCTCTGGGTTTGATTAGGGCGCCTCTGTAATCATGCTACGAGATCGTCCTCATCCTCATGCAGATATATGACGTCACGAATTTTCCCCTACCAACGATTGCGCGAAAATCGTGCAGCGTATCAAAATTTTCTACTTTTTCATACTTTTGACAGGAAAACAAAAGGTTGGAAAGTGACGAACGCCCGGAGGAAGAGGATCTCGACGGACACGAACTGCTGCCTTCACCCGACAGCGGCAAGTCAACCGACAACGAGGGAATAACGTCACCGATCAAAATGCGCTCCGGTGTACTCGGCTCCGACCACGAGGACTGCGACGAGCTTATGGACGTCGAGAACACGGCACAGGCCTGCATCATGCACGCCCTCAGCATTGTAAGTTTTCAATACACCCAACAATACTCGAATACCAAGGACGAGACTCGAGGTAATTAGCCAAATTAGAACCACCTCTGGATAGGAAAAAAGTGAGTTAACGATAGTTTGTCTATTTTTCAGAGATATTCTAGCGCCTGCGACTAACGAGTGTGTGACACACTTTATATATATAGTCAGGTAGCGTGACTGTTTAATTAACTGCGAAATTTAATTAACTCAGAGGTATATATAATCCTTACGGCTTGGATGTAATATGATCAAATACCGTCTTGAAGTAGCTTGATTAAAACTTACTGCACCCGTTGCGGTGAAGCGTTGCACGTAATAATTTATGAAAAGAACAGTAAGGCGAGAAAAAACGAAAAATATCCATTCAGGGAACTGACCTCCGACTCCCTTGAAAGTCCGATAGAGTAACCAGTAAAAACGTCCAAGGTATGTCAATGTCACGAATTTTTAAGAATCCTCGAACTCTTCACCCCGTCGATGTAGAAACGGCGATCAAGCTCGTGATATCGAGGATGCAACGAGTCGATGCATTCGGGGGCTCGGTGCGCTGGCAACAATCACCAAAGCCATTATCCGAGACGTGCTATCCGTAATACGCGTCGACCATAAACGCGTACAATGGCCTTTGGCGATGGTCAGCCCATTTTCGAGCCCCCGGAGCACGGCGGCTTCCTCCGAAAGAGAAGCTCAGCAAGGCCCGAAGACCTGGATGGACGCGTCCCGACCACGATTCGTCCTGGACAAAGGGCCCGAATTTATACCGATAGTGCTTATATCGCTGGTCGTGAATACCTCAATTTCCCGTTTCTGTCGTAAGCCTATTTGGCCAGCTGCACATTAATACCAGAGTACATAGCATTGATCCGTTATATGATCGGCGTTGAGTCTCGGAATATGTCGGAGCCGAGTAAGGCGTATTTTTTGCAAGGATAGTAACGAAAAAAGTCCAACAAACAGGATGAAAATGTAGAAAAAGAGGAGAATAAGTAACGATAATTTGGGTGTTATAAAATACAGAGCTCACGTTGACTGACGACGCTCATCAAAGTCTTATCGTAGCAATTTACCGAAAGCTTTTTCACACTACCGTACATAGTATACACATATACCTACGGTGTATGCTGTGTGTAATCTTGCGAATGATTTCAATATAAGACTTTCAACTGCGAGAGCTATTTACAACGAGTGCTGAACAAAACTTTTCGAGAGTTAGAATGCTTGTGTATTTTTCATTTCAGTTAAAAAAAAAAAAAACAATATTGTACAGAACTGTCGCGTAAGGAGAAAAGAGCAGATCTAGTCGTGAGATTTACTCCAAGAACATGACGTTCGTATTACCTTAGATGCAACGGAATGGACCGACTTCAGAGGTTGAAGGAAAAATTCACCAGACTAAAATTTCTCCACAACGGAATAAAAATTTCAATACGGTATACCTTCACAATCGCAGTATTCAAGACCGACTGAACAACATTTATAACTAAAACGTGAATTCTGTCCCACCGTTTTGACTATATACGTGCTCCGCTGGTATATGCAGGGTATTTCATACATAGGTATATAACTAGACGCCTCGTGGAAACGTGATGCAAGAGTTGGTGAAAGACAATTCGCTCGCACGTCGCGGCTTTCACAATGCACTACGAATTTATCCCCCGGTAAAGCTTCCAGAGTCGGGAAATGTTCGATATGACAGGCACGCGGCATACCGCGTCACACCTTCCCTTTCCCCTTCCCACAATTTCACCCCGAACCACCCCGAACCCTCCCTCGATTATACCTACGTTTCCGTTCGTCAGGGACGCAGTCAGCTTCGCGGAATTAATTCCTCAAATTTCACTTTATACGGTCGACTCGGCTGATTCACGGTATTTATAATGGTTTGTTACACGAATGTGCGTATGTGTGGGAATATAGTGAAATTCTATCAGCTCTCGAGGTGGTAACCACAAATTACAGCTAGTTCGGTTAAACAACGCGGTGGTCGCGTTACGTCCCGCAAGCAGCTTGTTTAATGTATACCTAGTCAAAACGGTACAGGATTCAGAAATAGTTAATGCAATTTACTCCCCGAGATATTTGTAATACATTTCGAACCAATTGACAATCGATTATACCTATACCTAAACTATGTAAAAGCTGTTTCTTACAAATTCAAACGTTGGATAATTTTATCGTTATATACGAGACACATTTACACTTGTACGATTCAATCATTGTTCGATCACGCGACAACAAGAGGGAAGGGATCGACGAGATTTCAAAGTAGTCAATTTTCCTCTCGTAGAAAATACGCTTTGATTTGATTCGGAGCGAAGCCCATCGAGTTTGCAGGTAAAATTGAAAGAAATAGGTGGGTATACGGCAGCTGTATACCTATACGATCATGGGTGGAGAGAAACGTTGAAAGAAAGACGGAGAGAGGGATGAGGGGGAAAGGAAAAAAGAAGGAAAGTAGGTAACGAAGGAAGGAAAAGGGCGTAAAATCGACACAACTGTAGTCTTGTGAAGTTAAAAATAGTAAAGGGGTTGCAGTTAGCCTGTGTCGTGTCAAGTGGTTCGTTCGTATGGTGGTTGAGTAAAAAAGTGCTCCAATTACCACGCGTGCCGCAGAGTTTACAGAGCGGGAACAAGAGCGATATAAAACTGGATATCGAAAAAGGGGATGAACGCACCCGCTGCACTTTGCCCCGAGTTTTCAAATTGTATTCGTTTTTTTTTTCCCTCTGATTTCAGGATTCATCTCTGGAACGCACCTCGAACTCGAGCTCGCGAGGGGGTCCGGCCGACCCGGTGGTCATGGCGTTGACCAACGGCTCTCTATCGGCAAAAGAATGAACTAACCCTAATCACAGATTCGGCCTTCCCTCCTACTATAAACGAGCATGGAAGTCCCAGCTTCTACTCACCAGCAATGAGACATATCGGGGACATGCCCGTCTGTAAATAGCTTAAGTGTCCCCCAAGCCACCCCCGGTCATCATCCCTCCATCCCCCTCTCCAAACACAACTACACACACACACACACACACACACACACACACGAACATACATACGCAATTCCCTCAGACAAGTCCCCCCCCCCCTCTCCCTTTGCCCCTCTTGTCCAGCAGACTAATTACGTAAGTAACTAACGTTGAATTAGAGAAGAAGAAAAAAATGTTAGCAAAGGTCGGTGATTCGTCATTGAAAACGTCCAGCTTGACAATTCAAATGTTTCGATGTGGTAAATGTATAATGTTGCCTACAATGTATTTTGTTATACACACGAAGCTGCAGGACGATGTATTATAAATATGCTTGGTACCATTAAAATTCGTCGTAGCACCCTTGGGGCGATTGGCATTGTTAATTCGGATCTGATAGAATTGTGTGCAAGGATCCCGGATCGAAGGGTTGATTTGGATTTATAACGAGGGTGTTCCAAGCATTTTTATAAAGGAGTGTGAACCGCTTTTTTGCAGTATGTTAGAAAAAGCAAAATCTTAATCACTCACTCAAGTCTTACCTTGTACATAATAAATAAATATAATTATTATAAAAAAGCGAATGAGAAAAAAAAAAAGAGGGTAACATGAAAACGGTATTATTTTTCGAGAAACATATATTTATGTGTACACGCGTGAGAGTTTAACATATCAAATCGTACTTACTCGCAGAATATGAAGAAGAAAAGAAACTGGACGATTCGTTGACGACAATCCCGAGGAATTAAATACGTCTAATGTAAGTAGGCAATGTTTAAAATAAATTGTAAATAAAATTCTCCAAAGAGACTAACTCCTATAAGATAATACATTGCGACACCTTCGTGTATGAACTTTACCGAGTCACGTGACCAGTTCAATTTCCATCCCTAAGACTTTCTGGTTATAGGCATACTTATGCTTAGATTTTACTTTGATTCGCTAGAAAGAAAATCGGCAGCAAAGTACCACTTTCACCAGTTAATCCTATAGTTTTAAATATCGAGAAAAATCACGAGGAAAGCTTACGGTAAAAAAAAAATACTCGAGTCAATACCGTTGAATTTTTACGAACCAAAATTCGACTCGGCCACGTGTGAACTTACTTGTTGGTAAGTTGCGTATAAATACTCTCCTCCCTTTCCCAATTTCACTAAATTGTGTGTGAAGTGACTTAGCATAAATCGTACGTCGTACAAGCTTTGACACTTGTACGTTTTAAGCACGACGCGTTCTCTCACTTGAGACCCCAAACTATACGACGGCGTAAAATAACATCGAATTACACCATTCGATTACTAATATGATTCTTATTATTATTACTTATTATTATCGCCATGCAATCAAATTCATCAATTTATAATCATAATACACAAGGTTCGAGAACAGAGAAGCAAGCGCCGTGATTAAAAAATATTGGAATTTATCTCCGTAATCCGAACTATCTAGTCAAAAGCACTGCAACACAGCCGTGCACCCTGAATTTTATTTCACGTCAGCTGTTATACCTATCCTACCACTGAAAAACTTTTTCGAAATCGATCATCACGACTTTATCATATATACATATATATATATATATATATATATACATATACATACATGTATATATATATGTTTATTATATAAACCACAGGTCTCTTAGTGCCGAAATATAACTATTAGGCTATACGTTATTCGTTTAAAGCATATTTTCAAAACAATTATATTAACGTATATTACTATTAATTATTATGAATTTGTAAACATTACAATAAAGTGAACTCGAAGCGTATAAGTATGAATATATATTATAAGAGGATATGTCGGATCGCAGGTTCGCACCGAGGTAAAAACCAAAAAAAATAAATAAATCAAATACCAACCATACGGAGTGACTACTTTGCGAGTCCGCTCGCTGTATAATCTAATGTTATACTCGTATTAATTTATTACTATAGGGAATATAGAACCAAAGGTTATTTGTTCATTGTCGTATATAAACAATGTTTTATGTATATCATTATCATCTTAATAAAAATACGTTACGTCTTTTAACATCGTGGATAAAATTTCTGCATTTCACCTAAACATTACAAATCCGTTTTACCCTTTAGCGACTTACAGCTTCTTCCGAATATACCTACGCATTTAATATCTGTACCCGCATCGTTTGTTTCGGAGGTCGCGCGACAGCATGCCGCAAAACTTGTATTCTCGATTACAAACTGATAATTAGATCGAAGCTTTATCTTTTGCTTGTAGAAATTTTCTATACTTCTCGAAACTCTCAACGCGGGTTAATAACAAGTAGGTACATCGAGGTATATCAAGACGAGTGATTTCTCCCTCGATCCGACTATAAGGCGAGAACGCGGATCGGCTGTTCCTGATAATTGAGAACTCAAGCCTATTGTACCTCGGAGATGAAAACTGTCAGATCAGGAGACGCGACGATAACGATCCGTGTCCCGACGACGCCACTTACATATATTCAACTATTATAATTGTAAGCCGGCTAATCTTTGACGACGATATAGCTGAACCACCGCGTCGTCTGGCAGCGTCAAAAAATGGGTAGAGTCGTTGCGTGTAACTCGGTTGTCAGATAAAGGCCGAGCGTTATTTTTCATACATCGGTTACTTTCCTTTTGCGTACCCATCTGTTTTATTATCCAAAGAGCAGAAGAAGCAAAAAAGAAAGAAAGAAAAAAAAAAGAAGAAAAGAAATGAAACAGAAACGTAGAGAACGAGTAAAGAGATTTATAACCCCAATTTCTTATATCTCCGTTGTAAAAAATGATTGTATCGATAGAGCGTTTTGTTATCACTATATCCCCAATACGACGTATTATCGTTCCGTGGAAGAAAGAAGTATCGGCGAGAAAAAAATATTTATCGAAATCCCTTAGCCCTGGCAATAAACATTGATTACCTAAGAGGGGGGTGCGAAAATGATTGGAGGAGAAAAAAAAAATGACGGTACCGTGTAATTAAATTTATCGAAATTACGGCCATAAGTTTATACCCAAACTGCTGAAAGTTATTAGTCGGTGAAAATATTTGTTGCTCCATATTGTGGGGAAATTAGGGGCAATTTGTAACAAACCTAATAAGCAATTTAGATAATCGTCCTCGACACGCAACACGTGAACGAATCGAGCCTGAGGCAGAAATTCTATTCGTCAGGCTTTATCAACCCTTCGAACCGAATTATTTCAAAATTTAACAAGTTTATAAAACGTAACGAGTTTATATTCGATATTCTACATTGAATATATTACACGGTACCCAGTGAAAAAATCAATTCCTCTTGTTGTGTTCCCGTATAAATTATATGCGTGAAGAAAAAAACTTTATTACGAAAACAAAGAATAATCGCGAAGAGTTCCCTCTTCGAATGCTAATAGAAACCGAAAGGCAGGCACCCTTTAAAAGACCCCAGTTTGACTCTCAGAGGCGTTCCTTTATCGTCCAATGAACAACGGTGCCAAGATAATAATTCTGGCAACGTTCTTCGGAATCAAGAACAGTTGGGGATTCGGATCGCGCATAGAGTCAGCTGGGCTGCGCGAGCTGCGAAACGGTGAAGATTTTGGCAGCGTTTTCCAAGACGCTATTTGTCAGAGAGAGTGGCTATATACCGCCTAGCCGCATACCTCTTCGTACATCGCGTCAAAAATAGACACAGCGTCACGATCGGTTGTGCGAGCTTTGTTCGGCATCGAGCTTTTGTATGAAACTAAACGACGGCGGCTGCCTGAAGAATTAAAAGAAATCTTTCCCTGGATTAGAGTGATTGATTCGTGAAGAATTGTAGGGAGAATTTTGCGCGGGCACCAGAATTTTAAGAATCCTTGTTACTTGAGCGAGGGGGCAAAAAGGGAAATACGAAGACTGTTGTATCGCGGTAACAAAGGTTGCGGTTAAATTAATTAAGGCTCAAATTAAGCCTGCAAACAAGGATCTTATATATAAACGCACTCGCGGCCGCACGTTTTACACCGCGATAAATAATAGAGAACAGGGTAATTAATCATCGAGTCAATCTTAATACCAAGTTTGATTTTGTTAATTAACCAGCCGGTAATGCGAAAAGGATCCCCATCCCCGTCTTTCATTTTCCGCAAAGCCGTACGGCTGCGTGAGAAGGAGGAGAAGCGTGGCTGCGATTCAGTCCCGCTTTTCAGGATCGGATACCCAAAGTCAAAGGCTCGGGGGATTTCTCCTTCCGGTTTCGGGAGTCGAGTGAATTTTTATAAAAATTATTCGAATAAACAGCGGACGGCGGACCGACGTCCGAAATGTCCTTCGTCCTCGCGAACGAAGAAGAGAAGATCTGTCATGCTGTCAAATATTCGGTTATTGATGGATCGGCCCTTTCCAACGTCGCGAGGAAACGCCGAGCGTGCCCGAACGACACTGTCCGCCATTTCTCGAGCCTAATTGACAGACTCCTTCGAGGACACGGGGTTATTTTTTAGGCATTTTTCACACCTCCTCACCTTGCGAGATAGGAACCTTTCTAAGGGCACAACCTGCACGGCTGGCTGAATCCGAGGAGAAAAACATACCCTCTATCTCGTTTGGCGTCCCGTTCTCCCAGTCAGCCATCTTTTTTTTTTTTTTTTAACTTTCTTGCTTCTCGGTATCGCAATCGATGGACGGTGTCAGCTACAAACAGACCTGACACTGACAGATTTTTTGTCTACTTCGATCTTCTTTTTACGACAAATATCCCCTAACGGGTATACTGTACATTTTTTTTGCATTTTACCCAAATGCCATCAGTGGTAGATTCGAGCTTCCAGCGGAGCTTGAGCTATCAAATTTAACAATTAACTTTTAAAAAGCGAGTCCTTAATTCGCCGGGGGCGCGTCTTACGTAAGGATCATATTGACAGGACCGGAACGTGACTCTGCGATTCTCCCGTTTCAGGAATAGTACGTGTGTTATTGATAAAAGCATAGTCAGAGGTGCGATAGTGGTAACGATATGACAAGCACTCAGGGTATTGCCTGGCTCCGACTACCGGCACCCCGGCAACACCCTCCTATAGCTCATGCCTGCCCTTATTTCTGTTCCCGTCTATCCGAAGATGTACGGCAGGCGGTGCGCGGGTGTGTAGTTTTAACGAAACGACGTCCGATGCGACTGATAAAAGAGACACCGCACCCATCTGCCGAGCTCCGACACTTTCTACGCACTGTTTCACCCCGTTGCGTGCGACATCCAACTTATACTACTATGTAAGTAAGTATTCGTATCTCCTAGATGAAGTCAGCGATCCACCCTTCTCTGTGCAGCTTGACTTCTCTGGTGTCTTTTTTATTATTATAAATAGCTACGGAGAGAAACCGCGTCGCCATTTGTCAAGACTATACGAGAAAATTAGATTGAACAGTAAAGCTGTTGCTTTTGTTGCGTTTCTTCAGAGTCACCGACTCCGTAATCACCGCGATTTTATATTCTTGTAAGATTGTTAAAAAATATTAGTAAATTCCGAGAAAATGTGAAGAGCTTTATTTTATTATTCTCTTGAGATTTTCAATTCTTGTCCCGAGTAATGTCTTTTTCTAGCCCTTCTTTCTTTTCTTCCTTGTAACAAATTCTTGTTCATTAACCAAGTAAATGAGTCCTGCAGGGAGACGAGCCAGCCGGCAAACAACGCAGACGACGGAGCGGCTCGGTGAGAGTTGCATATTGGCGTCGCGTCCCCGCGATATTTTCTTGCGACACGAAACGCGACGCCCGGCGTCGCGGCGTCCATATTTAAGACCTTTCTAATTACCCGCCTTCGCGTACCTCTACCGAGTAAAAGGTGGACGCCCGTAGTGGCTGCAGCACTATTTCCCGTATTGCGAAGAGATTTGCACGCTTTCTTACGTGAGCGGGCAGCTTAATCCGCTCATTCTGTTTACCGTTTGTTTTCCCTGCCGTTCAACCCAACCCGGCTACCCTTAAGCTCCGTAAGGTCGGTGCCTACATGTATGCGGGTCGATTAAATGAAATCGAGAAATCGCCCGGCGAATATTGAAGGAAAAAATTTAATCAAGACGGAAACACTACAAGTGGATAAATGGATTGGTTTAATCGGATGAAACGCCAGTTTATTGACATCAATTTGAATTTAACATTCGTTTCGTTGTGAATTGAGATTCATAACATTTTTTAAAGTCCGCAAAAATGCAATTCAACCAGAGACATATTTATATAGCTTATTTTAGGTGCTACGATAAATTGCTCGATACATTTCTCCAGGTGACGTTAGTGGAAAAAATAACTGTCGAGATTCGTACGCGTGAGTTCTTCGTACAGATTGAATAATCATAGTTCACGATGATCTCTTACAATAGATTTATACTCGAAAATCTTCGAGACTTGTATTTCCGTATCAATTTCAGAATCAAGACACGTCACAGCAAACTGATTCGAGATTAAAAGATAAATATATCGGGTACGTTTATAACGGAGGATTATTCAGACCGGAAGCAGATCTCAGCATAGCTTTCGAGTTTGAAATACGACAAGTGTTTAGATCGTGTGAGCGATCGACGAGGTGCGAAAACCCGGACGACGAATAATCCGATTAGTGAAAAAATACATTCTCCGTAATTCGAACCTTCATTTAAAAAGTTTCATTTTTATTTTCATAAACTTTGGAAAACTAAACTTGTTACCTCACGGTGGCTCACGGTAAGAGGCACTCTGCAGCAAAACTAAGAAGTAGGTATACGGACATAACAGAAATAACCGTTCTGAGACTCGGTCTCTTTCATCCGATGGACGAGACTACACGGCAAAGAACGAACGAGAGGAAAGATAGGGTGCAGCATCGGCTTAGAACGGAATGGGAGAGTTTAGGTCAGGTTAGTTTTAGACAGGGTAAAGTTTCGATGCAGAAAACCAGAGAGAGAACTATCGAAAAAGTTCGGGGTGCCGCTGCGGGCTGCACTTCGAACGAGATCCCGCACTTTTCACCCCTCCCACGCCACGCCGGCACTGCGACACGTTCGTCGTTTCAGGAAAAAGCTTAAATTTCACGTGGCATTCGGAATAACGATGAAAAAACTCTAGCCTCTCACCCTACGACGATTAATATCTGCCGGCTTAATATTCCGAGGCTGTAAAACCGGCTGAATATTAACGCTCGACTGAACTCTGTCAAATATTTTCGAAACTCCATTTTTTAACACCGGTCACATCCAGCACTGCCGCAGCAAGAGAAAGTTGCAAACTTGAAGATTGACAACACATACAAACTGGCGAATCGAGCACCGTTAGTTTCGGTATATTGAATCTCTTATCAAACACGTTTCACTTTCACTGTGTGAATTCTATTTCTTTCCTTTTCTAATTTCTTGAACGATCTATCGCAAAAATTACCATCGTAATTATCAACTGTGACAGGATAATCACTCACCCGGACGATTTTACGAACATGGTAAATATGACTTGGAGCGTTTCACATGACGAAGTGTTTTCAAACTCGAGGATTAACACGCACGCGTAGTATAAACTATAACTCTGGATCAGAATTGCAGGAAGAAATTGATGTACCGAAATAAGATTAGTCTGCAAAGTACAATCAGCACAAGTTAACATTCAATTTCGACACGTTTATGGAATCAATTTCTATACAAAATTCATTACCTTCCTGTCTTCTTGCCGCAGTGACATTTATTTTGAAATTGTAGAAACTAGAAAAGTCGTCATATTTTTTTATCGAATAGAATCACAGTCCATCGCCTCCGCGCGACAAGAAAAAAAAAAGTTTATTCCGCCAGATTATCGTCACCGGAATAAATTTTCGGAAGAATAATCCCCGGCTTTATTACCACCCATCTACACTCACTTCACGGGGTTTCCGTGTTCGGATTGAGGCACGATGGAAGTTGTGTCGTAACTTATTGAGCCCAAGTGGGAGGGAAGAGGAAGGGTTTGGTCGGTGATGCGAGCAGATTACAATGATGGATGAAACGGGGCTGGTGGTAAAGGGTGAGCTGACCTCGACATCGAGAGCTCCGCACCCCTCAAGTTATATCCCAGTGCATGTGTACGCGCAGCTGAGTACAAGTTGTCGGAAAGCCCGTCGATCTCATTGGCGAACAGCGAGTTCAATTGACGCCGCGATGCTTTGGCGAAGGTCGGAAAAAAATCGGTAGACGCGATCCTTGATCGTCGAAAAAAACCAACATCTGGCAGTCAGGCGTCCCACGTGACAATAAAAAACGAGGAAAGAAGAGTAAGAAAAGTAAGAGGTTGCAAATTACCGATTTTGTCTACAAATCATAGATACGCTTCTAACTGCATATTATACCGATAAGTTTTTTATCGCGCTGCAGAAAGTTATTGACAATTTTCTACTCTCGAGACATTTCATTTCACCACTGTGGCTGAAAAGAAACTAGTTGAAAAAGAGCGAAGAAACACATGATACGAAAAGATAGCGTGGGTGAACTTGAACAAGATCTATACGGGCCAATATCATTAAAGTTGTAGGAAAGGTTGGCTGACCGTAGGATCTCCGTCCCAGACATCGCAACAAGCACTATGTCTCTATAAGGAGAGACTCTGGCGTTAGGCACGTGTTAGGCGAGTCTTCGATTTCTCTGGATTTATTTCTATGCGTTCGAAGCAGGGAAAGGGCCGGGCTTATATTGCGTACTAGGGTACGAAAAATGGAGTCCCCTATCGGACAGGTATTGCCTATTTGTCCTTATATTAGAACCTCCCTGCAGTTTTAAGTGGTAGCGACACGCAGCGCTATTCTTCTCACTCGAAATGGAGAATTTCGTTAAAAAAAGCTACCAAGTCAGGGAGGATCGGAGTTGCCTAGACGCTGACGTACCTCGTCCCTCCGATATTTTTCCACTCCGTTATCGTTATCCGTCGCAATTTCATCAACTTTTTCAACTACCCACAATTTTATTCATTTTCCGGCTGATTCTCGTCTCGTTCCAACACGTCGCAACGAATTCAAATTCGGAATCTCAATCCTCACCGACGTTTCTAATATCAACACTCTGCGGTTCGCGTACCGACGCAGACGCGCAATTACCCTTTGCTATCTCACGTTTCTCGTTATCAGACTCCCACATACCTGAATTCCTGGATCAGCAGCTCGAGGCGCGCCCGACGACCAATTGACCACATGGACGTACCATTGGAAGCAAAAAGAGAACTCGGAATGCATCGACCTTTGCTGAAATTTTTTAACTTATAAACCAGAAACGACGTGGTCTGATAGAAAAAAAAAAAACACCGAGTGCCAAGTCACTGCAACCGGCATATCGAAGAGGACGCCGAGCTGACGGATGGATCGAACGTGCAGCCAGAGGGTTGTTGAAGCGCGAATTGCAGATACTCGCGTCTTCGTTCGGTGGTCAGTAGGCGCTTGTTACTCAACCCCAGGGGATTTTGGGAAATAAAAATTCATTCCCTGTCAAATCGACGGAAGTGTAAGCCTGTCGGATGACACGTGATTTACAGGGTCGATCCTACTCGAGCAGCTTACTACTACTCGTCGACTGTTTTCATCCCCAGGTCCTGCATACCCCGAGGTGTGTACGTAGGTGTATGGAGGTTCGTACGTCGCCACCGGGTCGCCGGACACCCGCTTGATCACCCTGCAGTACCGGTATAAAATTGCGTTTTCAGACCGCCCTATTAATCCCACGTCAGGGAAATCTAGCCCGCCTATCCAGCCCCTATGTTATTAACCTGTACCTACCATCCACTTCTGCATATAAATAGTTTTACACGTTACCTACACACCTGGCTCATCGTAGGCGTCGTCGGCGTCCGCTGTTGCACCTATAGATCGGACTTTTTACCCGAACGTGCAGGAAATTGACGCTGCAATGATGTATAGGTGTAACGTATATATATATCCAGGAATATATATATACATATCTCTTCTACAAAGTGATAATTGAGCTTTCAGAATCCGCGCTGGAACGAACGAGGAAAATATCGCTGGACCTCCGCGTAATTCCTTATGCATTTTTATTCACGTTTTTAATTCTTCTATTCTTTATATCCCCTCTATTTAAATTCATTCGTGACTTTTTTTTATTTATATCAATCCCATTTCCTCGTTCTTATCACGTGAAGCGTTATTATAATTTCACCGGGCTTCTCTACAATGCTTACACCGATTCGCCGACAAACTATTGTTTTCATTGGACAAGGCATCTCCGGTGTTATTACAGTGGTTCTCAAAATATCACAGATCCGTCGTACTCCCATTGCAGGAAACAGCTTATGGGAATTTCTCACCGTTGGGAATACACTCTGCATGACGATGGGAAATTTGAATTGCACGGAAACTAGTCACGGCCAGACAGATGTGAAATTGACTTCATGGCTACGTTTTTAAAGAGAAAAGAAAATACAATCATAGATAGAATTTGTCTTTGTCGCTGAGGGTGGGTGAAATATTTCAGGAGATGGTAAACGTTAGCAAAAACTAAGCAACGTATCACAGTGAGAATAACATGCAGGATTACGGTTACAGAAAGAACAGAAGACGATGCCAAGACTAATTTTTTTTTTTTTTTTTTTAATTAAAAAATAGAATGAAGCAGGGATGTCATTGATAACACGGAGACAGGCGTCCTTGTGAAAAGAGAATTGAAAAAAGAAATCATCTGAATCAAGAGGCAACGAGAAAGCGAGAGAATTAAGAAGACGCTGCAAAAAGAACGGTAGAAACCGGAAAGTAGAAAAGAACGTTAGCGATTGGACACGCCTTGACTTTATTCCTGGATCGTCTGTAGCTCCATTTCCTGACTTGGGTGGCGTTTAATCGAATTACAGGCAATCCTTTCGAGTGGACGAGAAAAAGAAGAAAGGACCGGGACGAGGAGGATCGGGCTAATTACGCGCAAACGAGATAGAAGCGGATTAAAAATATATCAGGAGCGAAGGGACGGTTGACGGATGGCTGCCGGACACGGACTTCAACCTGGGAAAACCTTCGGCCCAACCGGCCGCCTTAGCCTCGTAAGTTTTGGACTCTGGTCCACCGCCCGCAGGTCCACCGAGGCGTGCTGGGAATTCAATCGCGAGCCTCACTGGCAATCTCTTGAAATCTCCGGCAGGTTTTTGCTCCCGGGTTGGATGCCAATCCCGCGGGTTTGCCGTAAGCGATCCTTTGAATGCCCCTGATTTTTCCTGACTCGGTATAATTCTACAGACCTTTAATTCCACGAAACTATCAGGAAACACCGCTTACGCGTGCATAATATAGCGAAAATTTACGACTTTACATTTACGTTCAAAAGCTCCGTTTATTCGTTCACCGAATCCGAATTTTACTCCAAAAAATTAAAAAACTTCCCTTAACCTGCAAAAGAATGGCACGATTACGACGTACCACCGTCGTTAAATTTATTGCACGTGTTCAGTCTAACGACAGAAGCGCGCGGCAGATGAGCAACAATTACAGTAGAACAACAAGGAAACTCGTTGATCGTCTGTGGACAGTATGGAATGGAAATGGGGAAGGCGGAAGGGAGGGAGGGAGGGTCGGAGTGGCAAAGTGGGTGGCATCAATCAACCCTTAAGCTATTAACGCCCTTCACTCGCCCCGACCTCCGTTGGCTACCCTCTTCCTCGTGGAGAGAAGTAGGCATACCTACCCCGAAATCGGGGATCAGAACTGAGTCGGGGTGGCTTGTTTAGTCCTTGTCGAACAGAGGGTGGTGTACAGAGTTCCATAACGCGATTAGGCCGATTGACGGCTTGATTGGAGTCGATGTGACCGCACCTTGGATTGACGTTGCAATGAAAATGGAATCCTTTCAGGCTTTGACCAACGCGTTTATGCTCTCTATGGTTCCAGCTACGTCATTTCCTGCACCCTTTTTGTCCTGCACACGCTTTTACACACGCCAACTCGCCCGCCCCGCCAAACGGCGAATGTTGATCGGGGGACGAGGCGAGGATGGAGGAATGGTTCAACAACTCCGGCGGGTCTGCTCGTGATAAGCGGGTGATTAATTAGAAAGTTAGCAGTTAATGCCGGCGGAGCGCATCGGCAATATCGCGGCCACGGTTCCCCTTCTTTATCCGGTACGTTATGCTCGGAGGTCGACTTCGTCCAAACCGGGTTTCCGCACTTCTGCAAGCTCTCGACCGCTGACGTCTGGCCCGCCTGACCGTTGCAAGCCATGGCAGCGGACTTACAGCTGCTGGCCGCCGAACAACGCCGTGATTTATACCCCAACTGTTTTGCTCCAAGCTATGCCCGGCAACTAATAAAACGCGGAAAGAACAATCTTGCACTGACGGCTCGAACGAGGAGCAAAAAACGTACGTCGAGAGAAGCCGGGGACGAGGAAAGGGACGTTAGACAGACGTGGCAATTAAGAAGAGAATCTTCTCTAAAACACGATCTTTTCACCTATACACACTATACCTATGTTTATGTTGCGCAATACACACAGGGTCTGGAAAAGGGTATACATCTGTGTAGCTTATTATACTCACGACATGTGTTTTAAGTGGCTCGGTCGAATTTTCACGAGTCGAGAACTTCTACAGACTCATGAGGTGAGGTCGCTGGGTTTAAATACATATATCTATAATGCGAAAGGGCCGATCAGCCTCGATTGCATGGAAGTATGCAATATGCATAAAATTCTATGAAAAATGCGGCCTCGGATAAAAAAAAAAAAAATTGCCCGGAAGATGAAAATCTGAAAATTGCACCAACCAACCCCGGATTTGACCCGTGCAGTGGAAAATGCGGTAAATAAATTGTTACACGTACGCTCGGCAGACTAACTGTACCAATCGCTCTGCAGCTACGATTGGGAACTTTTTTTATGGCGTTAAATTGCGTCACGTTCGTTATAAAATATTTTTTGGTTGATGTTGTTGAGTAAGAGAGGAGATAGGTATTTTAATATTTAACTTTATTACGATTGCTAGGTTACGTAGATATGCAGTTTGCGCTGTGAAATTTTCGTTCAAAAAATATAATCAGTTTCCGGTGAGAGCGTTGCACGCGTTTGTCTTTCGATCGAAACCAAAGCAGGGGTGAGACGAGACGGAGCATATTCTAGCCACTGGATGTCGCTGAAATTAAAAGTTTAATGGACGTTTCAGACATATTTTCAAACGATTGGGATAATTCATTACTACGTTTAACGTGAAACTCACAATCGGATGAGCAATTTAAGCGATATGAACTGATCCAGGGTGTTCAATACCGTATTGTTCGCGAATATTTCCGAACCTGCTGAAAGTTCTTTCATACAGAATTGAACATAATGTGATAGTTTGTATGCGCGATGTCTCGGAACTTAGACACAGAGCCGTTATCGCGTTACGAGATATCTTGCCGCAATTGATTTAACCAGTTCAGGGTAGTTTTCAAATCAGATTACACGGCGAACGTTCCTGAAAATTGAATTCGTTCGTGTGCTCCGCGTAATACATGTCGTCGCAATTCGCTGTATACCTTGGACGATGAAATCACAACTCGAATACCTGCGAAAAATTCTCGAACTTATTCGAGGAGCACGAATTCATTGAACGTCAAAATTGATAACGGAATTAAGCCCCTGAAGGATGGAAAGCGTTACGTTAGTATTCATACCAACCATTGGTAGGTGGAGGCGGAGGTGGCGGAGGACCTCCTGCGTGTCCTGGAGGACCTCCCGGAGGCTGATGACGCGACGAAACGCCAAAAGTCTTGAGCTTAATCGAAACTGTTGTTAAAAAATTGGATGGTTTTGTAATCGTCAAAAAATTACATCGTACTACGATTTGAAAGTCTAGAACAACTTATATTTGAAAATTGTTATATATTAACTGTGTGTTTGAGAAGACTATAGACGTAATCACCATAGACGATCGAACAAACAATAATCGAATAACAATACAGAAGGAAATTGACAATGAAACTATTCAAGTTTACATCGCGACTGTGATATCCAATTTCATAAATGAATCAATGAATATTGAACTATTTAATACATTTTCATAGTCAAGACTATTTACCGTAGCTTGGAATAGGAATAATACCACGAACAGACAGATCGAGAAGAGCTTCATATTTACTGCGTAGAAAATCGTAATTCAAACCGTCATTTTATACATCGGCACGTTGAAATGGACGTCCGGTTTCAGCAATTACAGCCACAGTGTTTTGCGACAAATGATAGCGAAAAAACACCCACGCGTCATGAAACAACAAAGTCAACGAAGAATCGTCTAGGTCAAAATCATTAGACCCAATACGGATGTTGAAAATATTTAATCTACCCAACAACGCGCAAATGCAAACACTTTAATCGTGGTTGAATATACTGTGATGAACATGTCTCCCTGAAATTGCAAAAAGCAAGACCCTCCCTTCGCCCCCGCAGCAGTGGCCGTTGCCAATCTGTCGACCAATTGTCGAGCAGGTCTGCAGGTACATTTTCTGCCAAACCGTAAACGCCACGACAACGTTGATCCCCCTCTTCGTCATCCAGCGCCTTTCGTCGCACCCCGAGCTTTTACAACTCAGAAATTCTCGCTCACCCCTTCGCTTGCTGTGCACGCGCAACGTCGAGTTTCCATTGCATTTAAATAATAAAGCAATAGTTTCTCCCCTCGCGCCATTCCAACTCAATCGGCTCGAAATCCGACGTCGACGACGTCAAGCGAGCGAGCGACTCGATCGACTCGACGATACAACTTATGCAGAGTCTATGATTTTGGCGATAATTAGCGAGAAATTAAGGATTCTTTATCCTCGTAGAACCGAGGATTACGAGAGCTCGTAGATAAGGGCGCAGCCCGACTGACTTCCGGTAAGTAAATCGCTGACGATTTGTACACGTCCTCAATGTCGTATCCCTCCCTCGATATATATATATATATAACTGTTACAAATAATTCATGAGCGTAGTATAATCGCAGAGAAATTATACCCACCTCGCTGTTACAAAGATCCATCATAAATGTTAGACACGCTTGCGATTCACACGCACATACACAGAATCTAGGAACCCACGCACTTTGCCTGGGAACCGCTCTGCGTAGCTAGAGAAACACGATTTATAGGGTGATCTGATTGGCAAGAAAGGGGACCGCCGGGAAATGTTATTATCGCCAACCGGTTGCGTGACGAGGTCACTTTTAGAAGTTAACCATATGCATTACACTCTGTGGTCTCGTAATGTACCGGAGGCAAAATCGGAGCGAGGATGCATGCTATGAGAAATGAAGTGCTAACGATATAAGACGAATCTCTGATTATGAGCTGCGTCAGGAATTTGAAAAAACAACCAGATAAGAATTTTTTTTCAAATTCAATTCATAATTAAAAATATTTCGAAACATATCGTACAACCGTAACACCGTCTTTCGAAATGCTGGTAAAATCAATTCGAGCATTCAATTAATGAAGGATCTTGCTCCTTGAGTCTGTATCGAGAAAAGATTTATACTTTCACCACAAGAACACGTTGCTCTAAGTACAATAAATCTACTTACAAATAACCGCTGTACAACGATTAATTGAGAGTTACGAGACTGCTCACCTTATATACTCTTATACATGTACAACTTATTTAAAAGCTTCGTAAATCACAAGTATGCACTCTCGGAGCGGAAATTTATCATAATAGTTTCCGATGAGCTTGCAGCATGCACGGTAGCGAACCGCGACTAATGTAATTAGACCGTACAGGGTTGGCTTTTAGAGTGGATATAAGATGAAACCGGTGTCTATAATTGGGGAGTTTATTTGAAGAAAGTTAAAAGAAAAAAAACAAGCAACAAAAAGCCGAGAAATACATTCGGTAAACTCACCTCGCCACCGCAACCGAAACCGCAGCGTTACGTCGTCCTGGGTATCAACTTCTGCAAGAGCGAGCAGATGGGAATAATCTTATATGCGGGGGGTGAGTTGCAGGTAAATTTTATTCGTCGCCACTCGTCCCCTAACTTTCACTTTACGTGAAACAATTTCGGTGATGTACGGTCATGAATAGCGATGGCAGTCTCGCACTGCGTGGGGCTCGAGTATCGCGGCACGCAGCATCCGTTTGCAAATGTTTCCCCAGGTTATTTCTACGGGACCACACAGGTATAAGATACAGGGATGCGATGATAGGCGGCGTCGCACACTACCTCGCACAGGGTATGCATTGAGGATTCCTGAGTAAAGTCGACCTTAAGTTACGTCAAGTAAAGGAGGGGCCGTGATGTCGGGGAGAATTAAACTCGATAACTACTTCGCGCCTCGCTTCTCGCTGTCTCATTGTTGCCCCCCGTTAGAGCCGGTGGTGCGAGTTGATAATTCATCGGCGAGGGGGAGAAAAAAAATAGAGAAGAGCTTACAAGGGACGAATGAAGGAAATACAGTGTATAATGGATGTAAAGTAGCGGTGAAGTAGTTCAGGGTGACTAGAGTAGTGGAAATGAGCTTGTTGGGAATAAATAATACGTGGACTACTTTTCATCAGCTATGCGAATGGACCGATGCGATACAATTTTGATATTTAAATACACCTTTCTCCGGCAGCCTCCCGTTATTACCTACCTCTTTCCATGCGATGGTTAAAAAATTCATTCAATTTCGCCAACCATTACCCGCAGCTATTTTGCAATCCTCTCGGGTACTTTGACTCCCTTTATTGTGTATATATAGCTCGTGGAAAATGGGGTGTAAATCTTACATCTTTAGTAAATGTGTTTAATAATACGTGTAATCGGGGATATTTGCCAGACCGGTAGGCAGTCGCCGCCGCCATCCGACAACCAAACCCAGACCCTCCTCCCCGTCATCCTGGTTTTCCAATCCCCCAACCCAACGAAATGTATATACGTAAACTTTATAAACAGAGGGGAGTATTAGCTCAAGGAGAGGAGAGGAGAGGAAAGTTAGAAACGAGATCGAGGATTGGAGGAGAAGGGAGGACGGGGTGGTGGAAAAATAAGTAAGGGCTGCGCGAGGAAAGATTTGTCAAGAATTTACTCAACAATTCAAGGGCGTTCCTCCGTACCATTGTGTTTGCTTGTACTATACGAGAAAGGGGAAGAAACCCTTTCTTACTCGAAAGCGTCGCGGGTCGGGGGTTGATGGGAAATAACCGTAAAGCTGTTGGACGAGAAAGGAGGAGTGAAAGGCTAGAAATTTATTCCCATCAAGCAACCAGAGCTTAAATTGATCACGTCACGAGCTCTCGGCCAGCGAGTTCGCGCATCCTCTCGGGGTGGAAAAAGATTTTACTATCCATGTATGTATACCCGTCCGGGGGTGCATAAACGAGATGCAAACCGAACGCAAAACGTGTATACACGATCGTCTGTCCAAGGGTACAAAAGTTGAAAGGTTACAATCGCGACGTTGCTCGTAAAATTCATACGCGGTGTGAAGCGTCGACAAAATAGGCGACTCTCTACCAGTCAGCGGCGATGTCTACAACGAGAGTTGAGATCTTCTTCACGCGCCATTAACCCTTATCATAATTATCCGCCTCGACTCGGCATCGCCTTCCATCTTCTACGCTCGTCTTATTCGCCTCTTTTTGCTCCCTCGTTTCCACCGGGATGCACAAGCGTTACTGTTCTCGTGCCAAAGCTCAGCAGGCATGAGTTATATAATATATATACTTGTTGAGCTCGAGCTTCGCAGCTTCCCTCTCGCATTCTTACACCTTTCATCGTCTGTACCTATTATAATCGATGTCTGAGTGCAGACTTTCGGCATTAATCAAAGAAGGTGATCGTTACCACGGTGAGACACGGTTTGTCCAAGGATAGTTATCCTGCGGTTTAACTTTCACTGTTTTTTCTATGTCTCGCCGTCACTTGCGTCGCGTGTTGAGCAGAGAACCTTTAGCGACGATGGAGAGATACCTGCTCGTCGCTAACGGAAGTGGGAGAATGTGGACCCAACATTTTAGCCGATCGTTGAGGGTCGAAGATGCGCTTTGCCGGGTTTTATTTGTTCATTCGCTTTCAGAAGCACATAACTTTGAGTGTGCATCGGAGTAAAAGTATTTCATGGGTTTTATACCATTTACCCACCACACTGCAGGAATGTGAGTAACGTATGTATCGACACTGGCAAGTTTATCGCTGTGGGAATCAAAATTGACACTGTAGTGCCAGACACAGCAGCAGCAACATAAAACTAACAAAAAATAACTGTGCCAGAAGGCAATTTCATTCGTAGCAAAGTTCGTAAAAAACTAAAACGTTAGCTCATCGTTAGATGACCGACGTAATTCGTGGATAAAACCTTCGCAGAGACCGAGCTTTAATCACCGTCGAGTAGCAGACCGACGTATCGATGCCGTTGGCTAGCACAATTACCCAGCAAACCCGTTCCCTGCCTCTTGGCTCCCTGCTTTTGTCGTCGCGTATACGTTTGCTGGTTAATGAACAGCGACGTTCGGGGGCGTGGTTGTGCGACAATCTTTGATCAAACGTTGATTCGCCATGCTTTGTTTTGACGCGCAACTGTTCATCCGTTCATCTCTTCCCTCGTTCAAGCTTTTCAAGTAAAACCTCACCCCGCACCCTCGGGCAATACAATGCCGAGCCTATTAGGCACCTGGCTTTTCCTTGTTGCTTGTACCCGTCACAACAGTTACTGGTTTGAGTCTTGTCCGAGGTGCGTAGCTGGCTTCATCCCGGGTCAAATGACTGACTTTCTAACGTCACCTCTTCTCGTCAGGAAGTACCTCGCATACCTCGTCAACCGACATGTCATTGACAAATTTACTAATACCGGAATGGATTCCACCAACTAACGTGTCAACTTCGGCCACAAATGTACAAGGGTTGATGTGACTTTCTTGTAAGACAGTGCGACTTTTAATACCTCCTGGCTCCTACGCCCAGCTTTTGTATCGAGTATGGGAGTGTCGTTTACGACGTCTGTTACGTACGTACCCAGTTACCGATACGGTTTCCATCACAGCGCGATGATTTCTCATCTCATATTACGTACGGCGAACGGTTGAAAAAGCATCAGGTTATCGAGATATCTTCGAGAGACTCGTTTAGATATAACCACTGGAGTATTTTTCTCGCTTGTCGTCTAAGAACGGGAAAATGGAAGTTGAGAAAAGAAGTATTCGCGACTTGTCGATATTCAGTTGGTATGCGCGAACGACAACCTAAAAGGCTTAGGTACGTACGTCCCTCCGTTTCGATCGTCAATTTTTACGAGGATAGATAGGTAGGTACCTAAGTGGAGGAGGTACAACCCTGCAGCAGTAGCAGCAGCATCGCCTCCTCGCCGGAGGCTCGCTCACGGTTTACCATCACGAGGGCGGTTATCGAAGAGACAGTTACTGGCCCCCAGAGATACCAATATGCAAGGTACATCCCAACTTACGTCTCATTTCTTATCCTGAACTTACTGCCTCGTAACCAGGGTTCCCCTACACTCTTCTTCTCCATTCGATATTATCCTACCTACGCGTTTGTTCGTACAGGACATGGTTGTCCTGAGTGGCCGACGTCCAAGATGTTCTTGCATAGTTTCCTAGATGTTTTTTTCTTTTCTTTCATGTCAAATCAATTTTTATACAAACTATACAGACGAAAAAAAACCGAATACACCTGCAAACATTTTGAACAATTACCTAGCCTGCAAAAAACTCAGAACGAGGGTTTCTCCTGCAGTGGCATGCAAGAGTCTAATGAAATATGCACTCGTGCTGACAAGGGCAAAGTTTCCATTCAACCAATTAAATAAAGTCATCCGAGGATCGAGCTGGATTGAATATGAAAGAGGGCGTAGAATAAAGGTTGAGCGTTTACAAGTGTTAATCCGTTTGACGTAAGACTTGCGTAATTTACGAATAGGTATGTGGGTATGTGTAGGTGCGGTTAGCAGAAAGTAAGTCCTGAGTAATGAAAGAATCGTTCGTCTGTAGCTGTACGAGGCGAATGGGTACTTGACCGTCTTCGGAGATAAATTTAAAGACCACAGTGGCGCGTTCATGAAGATCTCGTCAAACTGTCTCAGTCCAAAGAAGATAAAGGTATATCCTATGTATACATCGACTAATTCGCAGCGTTTTCAAGGTATCTCCTTAAAGCCTAGTAGTAATGCATATACACCGGTATATAGCTATACATATACAGACTGAAGTTTAATTCTCATGAGATCCCCCGAGAATTTTGCAATTACGGAATTGCCTGGCCACCACGTGGAGTGCGTATAATGATAACATGCTCAGACCTATAACGTGTAACGCTGTTACGTAGGAATACGTTATAATACATTAAGGCAAATTCAACTAGTCGAACAATTTCATTAATACCGAGGAGCTTCTGCTGCATAGGTGGGTAGATTAGCCTCCGCAAGTATATATACCGGAGATGCAGGCTGTCTGCCTTGTTGCAGATGCGGGTGTATATAGATATATCTTATACACTTTCCTGAAGCTATAATAATTCGCGGATGTTGTTGTTGCGGGGGTGAGCCTGCAGCTTGGAACCGGATAGCTACGTGTTGTGTAATAACCATCGTAAACCGCGTCGTGCACACGTCGCTGTGCAATTATCGCGTAACTCCGGAAGGCGATAACGGTCAGTTGAATTACTGGTAATTATTGTCAGGCACCTGAGGTTCCGCTCGTCTTTCGGTGTGAGTAAAGCCAAGGAATTCGGGAGGATCCAATTTTAAACCCATTCTACGCCGTTGGTTCTCCTTCACTCCGAGTTACCCTTAGGGTCCCCTAATACAGAAGCCCTCCTTGCTCCCTGATTGGCATCGAATTTCAATTTGAATGTGAATTTGTCAGCGTCGAGATGGGTCTCGAGTTTTTTCCCCCATTCTTTCCTTCCGCGCCCCTTTTTCTTTTTTTAGCAAACGGTGACGTAGTCATTGACTGTCGTTTTATTGAGGGTCTCGATTCGCGCCGAGGTATAAGGTAGGGTATACCTACCTATAACCGTGGGAGGAAGGTAAAGTGTAAAATGTAACGCGACTCGCCGGCAAAAGGAGGGAATTTTATCCGAATGATGAAATTAAAATGGAGATAATGTCGAGAGTAATATCCAACGATGAGACCCGGCTCTAATTACGTTATCCACTTTTCCTTTCCTGGAGTTCAATTCGATAAATGAGACGGGGCAAATGGACGCCCTGCAGAGCCGGATCGGATCCGAGTGGCTATGGTAGGCTACTCGGCTAATGAAAACATGGGTTAGGATGAGAGACGGGGAATATTCATTAAGCCGCGCGTGGTATCTTTGCTCAAAATTCTTCTCGGACATTCCATTGATTATCACTTAATATTCGATCGTTCAATTCCGCAACAAAAGAAAATAAGCCAAATTCATGCTCGTGATATTTTTCGAACTAAAGTTAGTTGCATTCGTTGCGTTTGGAGGAGGATTTTTTAAACGAATAGAATACAATTTCATGTGCGGAGGGTTCGGCGGACGAGAGGTTCGTGCGTTTGAAGTAAAAAAATAACCATAATAATGAAAATTGAAACGCAAGTCATCTCAGGAACATTGCGAAAAAATTAAAGGTCACGTTGTCCGACGCAGCGAGAATCAGAACTAAGGAAATAAATGGAAAAAATGAATCCAGAATGGTCTTGCTTCATCAAACGAAAATAAGTTCAAGACAGTATCAAAGGAAGGATATTTGGCCCAAAGGGACGAACTCCCACCCCCTCCGCCCGACCCACAAAACTGAACAATCCCGGAGCGCTGTGAGGAAGAAAGTGAATTAACCAAAGCAAGATTAACCCTGTATAATTTCATGAGCATACACGCGCTCTTTTGTATCCCCCGCAAACGATGGGACAAAAATTTCAGGATTTTGGCATTATGTAATTTAAAACACGATTAAAAGCTCAGCTTGATAAGCGAAAAATTACATCAAACTTTTTCATTCGCTTCTCTTGCCTTCAGATCCATACATATACATGTATATATATATGCAATATACGTACATGTATATTTTTACACCGTATAAGTGTATACAACTGTGACTCAGAATCGAAGCTGCACTTTGAGCCGCAACCATTTTAACAATTTAATCCCACCCGCACATAGAGAAAAAGCGTGCTAATTTTCGGCAAGTCACTGACAAATCGAGGCAAGGCTGGACGGTTTGCTGCTTTATTCTTGTAAAGCATTCTGTCGGTTTGTCCCCCGCGTCTGCAGCAAGTTCGAAGAAAAACCAAGAGTCGCAGGAGTTACAGTTGCTGAGAGAAGGTAATACCAAAGGTAAGTTTAATACTGTCCGTCATTTGTCTATGGAAATTAGATAATTTATTGGATGAATTTTACCTCGACTTCGCGCAGAATTTTTTCTCCCACTTCGTATGATTCTTTCGAGTAGATTAATTAGTTGGTGCAAATATAACGGAATTTATGAAAAGGAACAGAAGCTATATTTATCGAAACACTTTTCAACTTATATGTATTATATGTATAATATCTTTCCGATCAGACACTTTTCCGCTGTAACGCAAGCTCGTCAAAAAGTTTCTGCAGAAGAAACGGTCAACATAAATAATGTAAGATCGTTCGATCATGCTTTATCAGTTCGACGACAGGAACCGAAGACTCCGTAAGATCGGTTCGATACGCCTAGTAGTGTTTGGCTTATCCCCTGGCGTGTCGTGTCCTAGAAAAACGAGCTCAGATGCCTAAAAGTTTTCCGAAAATGTACTCGCGGCAATGGAGGAATGCAGCAACGTCAGACAACTGCTTCCAACTAATACAGAGTACGTGCAAAACTGGTATGAAATTCAATGCACTACCTGAAATATTTTTTTCAGAGATAAACAAAGGACTTTTGCATCACTGCTTAGCAAGACCCGTCGCATGAACAAGAAGAACGTTCGCCTAAACGGAAAAAATATTCAGTTTTATTATTCTACGTCGAAAGTTTCTACATCGGACCACGAACGAAGCGGAAAACTAAATCTGTCGAATTCTGACGTGCAGTCAATACTAACGAATCAATTTGTCTCGCAGCTTTGCTCGAGCAGCAGCATCAACGATATTGCATCCACCCCGCGAAACAACGTTATGGGAATGGATCTGGACATCCATCATACCAGCTATCATAGGTATATTCGACAAACCGAATCAAACGCGAATCTGACGGGGACAATTATACCCAACACTTTTATCCCTTGCTATTTTATGTTTTCGAAAATTTTCGCTATGGGTTTGAAGCGCTTTTTCCCCCCAAGTTGTTTTAATATACTTGTATTCTTCTCAAGCCTGTCCGTGATCGATCATCAGTTTGAATTCCGTCATCACCCCTGGCATTAATTCCTGTGACGGATAAAAGGGCGTACGAAATAAAAGGGCCAAGTTAAGGGTCCAAAGTACACAAAGGGTTGTCGTAGCCCACCCTTCGTTGACCCCGAAAATTAACCACCTGTTGTAAGTCGCAAGGCTGAAAACTCGAGGATACTCGTAACATTTTCAAGTATCGGCTTGTTCAACCCAATCTACCTCGTGCCCTTCGAGTTTCGACAACCCCTCAGGTTTCCTGACTCTTAAAGGGCGCATATATATATATAACATAGAAACCCTTGCAAAGCAGGTATAGATGCAGCGTGTTGGATTCAAACAATAGTGATCTCTGTGCGGAGAGGAAGCGATAAATGAAAGTAGGAAAAGAAAGTATAGTTTTTTTATTTACTTTTTCCCACCCCCGCAGGATATAAACGAGAACCGAGAAGAGTATAAAAGTCCGCCTCGCGGAGGACACTGCGATACATCATCGATGGCACGGGTTTATCAGAAATTCAAGGAAAATTGTTCCCCTCCGTAAAAGATGTCAGAGTTCCTTTTACGCTCGCCTACACAAGCCCGATGTACGTAGGACACATACGCCTACGCACGGCTCTGTATACTATATACCACACGCATACACGTTTCGAGTAGATAAAAATTAAATATGAATTTCTCTGGGGCTGATATGGGAACTAGGGGTATCCTCCGCCCGTCGCACCTCAATATACAGGCAAGCAGTGAAAAGTGAAAACCATCGGACGTACATATGGACCGTAGGTACGAAATGGGTACGCGTAAGACAGGCTCTTACACATCCTCAAGCCTCAAACGAACCAGAGATATATAGGAGGAAACAGAGGAACGACGTGTGGAGAGAGAGCAGGAGATGAGATGCAATCGTCCTCTTTTCCCACCACGGTCACCGCCATCGAAGAACGAATCAGGGTAGGTATAGAAGGTCCAACCTACGCTGCGGGAGAGAAGGACGAAGAGGAGACGAACGAAAGGGCGAACTCGTCTCTTTCAAAGTGTGAACGCGGCGCGCCAGGAATTCTCATATCGTTCAGACTCCCCCCTCGCACCCTCGGTACCCACCCCAGCGACCCAACCCACCCACTGTCACTATAAATCCTCCAATAATTTCTTGCAGCCCTCGATATATGGGCTCTCTTATTCCCTTCACTTTATACCCACCGAATACTCGTTCCTGCACGCCTTCCTCTTCCCTCGCCAACGCGACGTGTCAATGTTTACAAAATGGAAAGCCACTGTTGTTGCACTTGTAAGTATCTAATGCAAAAAGCGAACCGTTTGGAAGAGTTTGATGAAAATGAACTGTCGATGTATGAAATGATTCGTGTGTCGCTGATATGTATGTCATGTGTGTAAAGAAGCAACTGTTTCTGTACTTGCCACAAGCTCACTGTTTTACGTACAAGAAGAAGAATCGTACACTCCGCTTTCAGATTTTCGAAGACAAAGTGATAGGTATTACGCATCACGCGAGAATCCCATCTCGGTATAGCATAAACGAAACTAGGAATAAAAAAAAAAGGAGGGAGGGAAAAGAGGATAAAACTAAAAGCAGGCGGTTGGACTATCGAGTTCCAACATGAGTGTTGAGACTAAAAGGCAGTCCTAATCCGGCAATCAGCTTACTAAATCCTTTCTAAGTACTGGCTCGTTCCGATCACTTCTAGACCCGAGAGTCGCCGAACCGCAAGCCAAATCCTGCCAGGCACTTGGCTCGAAACCCGAACGCTACGGTACAACTTCAAGGATCTTTACGACGCGAGTTTACGACAGGCAACGTCCACTCGTCCATCCTGATGATCGCGTGCTTATTAAAGTCGCCCATTATTGCTGAATGCGTAGGGGAAGTTTTCGTCCGCAATGTAAAATTTTCCGCAACTTTTGCAAGAGAGGATGTTGAAGAAAAATTCGATAATTTCGAACGATTCAAGACGGAGTATCAGCAAAGACGACAGTTTTGACTAACTACAATATACGTCTGGAAAAATTGTTCACCTTGAGATCGACTGAGTCGGTCAAATATTATTCGGGCTTTGGACCAAATTTTCTTCCGACGTGTTCAGATTGCAAATCATTTGAATGATTTAAGCTGCGCACCGTATGAGTATTTGGCACACGTATTTCGCAACGGCGTATGATAAGGATCACGAGGCCAACCCTATCCGTTTCTACGAGAAATTGCTGTGCACCTGAAATCCAATACTGGTCGAATCCGAGTTTCCCAGATGCGCCGAATTTCACCGCAGTAAAAAATGTGCGATAAAGAATGGCGTAGTATATTCGTTGGAAATATCGTGCTCAATAATTTATTTTAAACAAGTTTCTTTCTACCCCAGCACGTCCGCGTGATACGTAGGTATGTATCTATTACAGATACTGAGATACCGCTGACGAGTTTTCCAACTTTTGGAATAGCAAAGTATAGATACACGAGTCTCGAAAAAGTGTTGCGAACGCAATTTTTTTTTTTTTTTTTTGCTGGACCTTCGTTTTTTACGATAGGATTCCAGCGACGATCCAATATTCCCACAAATTCGAAAGATTTTTCGTCGGACGATGAAGAGTAAAGAGCAGAGTTTTTCACGCCGACAAAAAAAGCATAAGATCGATATTTGAGGTATCGGATGTTGCTTCTGTTAAAAAAAAATAAACTTCGGCTCAACCTTTTCCAATTTTTTTTCTCACAACTTCTGCGTGGCAATTGTGACGCCAATCGTGGAATCAATCAATCACACGATTGATCGTGGATATTTTCAAACCCGGTAATTCAAATTTACTCATGAATAGAACCGTCTACAGGACCTCGGGGGCGAAAATTTTCCCAGAGTGTCCGTCTATGTTGCCGAGGCTCCACCCGAGTCGACTTTTCGGTTCTGCGAGTGGAAGTTACAAAGCCAAAGAGACCGCAATCCCGCGGTGACCAAGGAGAAACGCGACGACCCGTCTGCAGGGGTGGTCGATCAACAGAACCGGGCATATTTGTACGCCTGGATTGCAGAGGAAGAGTCAAGCAGAACCGAGAAATTTTTCGAAAAATGCCTCATGATCGCCACATTTTTTCGTGCCTCCTTGTCGCGAAACGTTACGGGTCAAGGCAACACCAACAGCGTCAAACGGAAGTGAGAGGAAAATAGAAAGGCTGCGAGAGAGCGGATGCCATGGGACGTAGTGACCAACGGTCGACGTTCGCCTCGTTCCCCGTATGTGAAACTCGGGGTTGAACTACACCGCTACCCTTTCATCGGCCCATGACGCCCCGTGGCGAGACGGCAACTTTCTCCCGGACAACACAGCGCCGCGTGCTCTCTGACGGAAGGAAATATTCAGTTCTGTTAAAGGTGACCGAGCGTACGAAAGTGGTTCATTCTATAAGCCCGCGGTGAGTGGGGCTCGATTCAAATTGACAATCTTGCATAAGGAAACAGAGAGAGATAGAGAGAAGGGCAGCAAGAAAAAAAAAAGGAGGAAACAACGGAAGAGGGTGGAAAAGAAGTAACGGAAAAGAGGCGGAGAGAAAAAAATCTGTGCCTACCACTTTTTTTCGAAGCAATTTAAGGAGTTTCATTTGAATTTCAGTAGCGGATAAAGCGACGAGAGCGAGTAATGCCCGCCACGTTAGCCGAAAGCCAACCGTTAACCATGGAGCCGCGAGCAAACGACCTGGCTTAAGATCAATTTCCCTTTCTAATGACTGCATTAATTTTTCAACCAAGGCTAAGGGCTTGCAGGGTCCGCAAGGGTGAGGGACGCCTCGAGTCTCGACTCTGCCTTGCTTCCTTTAATTTCCACTTTCCCTTGCACATCCGGCTGAATAACCGGAATCGCGATATCGATGTACGTACGTACCTTCGGGATCTGCAAATATTACAGGTACTCCATACGTGAAAAGGAATATCGTGCGCGTATCGTGCGAACCTTCCCAACGTTACAACCCGCCTCTGAATTATCCTTATCTACCTAACAAAAAGCTGCAGGAAAATTTGCCTGTCCTAGGCGATTTGCCCCTCGAAGAGCTCGGGCGAAATTAATTGCGAAATATCCTATACCTACTGCGGAAGATATCGCCGGACCGTATCTAATTTCCAGGTTAGCGCCATAACCCAGCTCGGTGGTCGCCGGCCGAGCCCATCGGCAGGGACGAAACCGAGGCGAATGATTACTCGCAGCTCGTAAACCAACACCTGCAATATCCTTCGGAAGCTCCCCGTGAACCCGACAATTCCGTTGCGCCAAACAGCCACTTACATGCGATATCCACCCTCGCCGCTCCGATTCGGCAGCATCAATCAACTCCCCCCAGAGCGGATCAATTAACGTTGAGCTAACTCGACTGGACCCGATTATTATCATCCGAGGGAGGCAAATATCACGAGTGTGGGCTTGCGGACTTTGCCCTCGCCGAATTCGAGACCAACGCTCGGCCACGATAAACTTTCCTCCTTTTTTACGCCATGGCGCCGTGTAAAAGCACTTCCCTACCAAAGGTCTGACGCTGCGGAGGAATTCTCACGTCCGAGTGGAGAGTAAATACAAATTAGCGAATAACTGATCGGACTCACGTTAACCCCCTTCGTTTCCCCATTGTTGCCGCCTAAAGTGTGCCAACTGAGGTTTTAAGAGTTTCTGCTTAAAAATTCTCAGGGTTACAAGTATACTCGTTTCAAGTATTTACGTAAACTGAGTTCGTTGAATTATAGGGTGTAAAATACAGTTTGATATAGGTGAATGATTAAAGTCCAAGTTCTACGCATGTGATAAGTCCAATGTGTAGTACAGTTCGTAGAGTTAAATGATTTCACGATTTAAATTGTCACATTTTTGATAATTATTTGAAACAAGTGTGGCTAGTTCGGTCGTTCCTGATCGACTGAAGCGTCTCCCGAAGGAAAGACGTCTCTTTTCGAAATTCAAGGGGAAGCAGCTTTCTCCCTTTTCCGTGAAATCGGGTCGAGCTGCACATCGTCAAGTGCCAATGCGGCTTTCACATCATGTGCAGACCCAGTAAAACACTTAAAATACTGTCCTTAAAATGCTAGCCTCGTTTTTGTCATCGTCAAGCTCGACTCCCACTAAACAACTCAATGCCTCGTATTGCAAGACGTTCGTAGCTTAATCTTTACACCACATGACCCGTTGCAGTTCTAAACATCCATCACTTCTTGCGCAATAGAGTCGATTCTAAATTGAAAAAGTAGAAAACTCATTAGTTGCAGCAAGGCGCGTGTGCCTATAAGAGTACCGGAAGTTCGTTTGAGGCAGGTGGCGGTGAAAGGGGGTGAAAAGGTAGTGTGTCGTCGTGTCTTTGAATAATGAACCGCCCCCGGCGCTGTACGGGATGGGCGCTTAATCCGGGACCAGGACACAGCGGGACGTTCCGAGGAGGAAAACGTAGCGCTGGCTGGCTGCGTCTAGCCGCCAAGGGCAAGGATCTTGCCGGCTGGTGCAGCGAAACTCGTCCAGTTCACCGAGTTCCGCTGCTCCTCGGGACCCTCGAGGCTCCAGCCACCAGTGAATTTTTTATCCTTCGCGGTATGAGCGTGAATGTTTGATAAGCGCGGAAATTGTGCGGATTTTATACCGCCGCGTTGTACGTAGATAAAGGAGGAGGGAGAGCAAGAAGCCTGCTTTGTGAACTGATCAACAAGTACAACGAGTGTGCGTCACTCACGTCGCTCCTCGTCCCTCGTTCTTACCCGAAGACCGAAGCGCCAATCCATGAAGGGTGAGATCAAAGGGGTTCGAAATATCGTTAGTGGGCTTACGTATAACTGAGCAAAGAGATTCGAACTCGCGTTGCTCGCTCCGCAGGCTTATCGTTAGGCTCAAGAACCTGTTAGACTCTTGATGGTATTACACGACACGATTCTCCGAGTGTATTTTCTTTTCCTCCGCATTTTACTTTGCAATTTTGTCACGGCTCGGTTTATTCGCATTCCCTCGGTATTTTTCAAAACAGACGTTCCCCGATTCGCGGCACCAAACTCGCATTACCAAAGTTTACGGCAATACACGCGGCGCGGCGTGTAAAAAATAAAACAACGGTAAAACCATGCGACGAGATTTGCACCGCGGCTTAACTCCGAGCCGAAACATATCTGCATGAGTAACGTAATACGTAGGTCCAGTTCTTGTCCGACCGAAACCCGGAATGAACGGAGATCTCGGTTACGATGGGTGAACCCAAAGGTACCAATTCGTATTCGCAAACTGTAACCAGACCGTGACACTTGAACGTGCGTGAAAATCAAAGTATCATATTTTCACGTGTTACGAATTACGTGACGTACCTGTGAAACATTCGCCATGTAACAATCTCATACTTTGTTATGCATCTCACATTGCAATCGAACTTTTTTTTCCCCCCCTCCTTCGGTGCTGCAAAACATAGGTCATAAATATGATCTTGGATTGAAATTCGGAAATTGGTAAAGCGTAATTATAGGAATAAGAGAAAACTGCAACTTCGACTGCAGGTCTTTTGCAACCATAGAAGAATCGATTTTCAAATTGAAGTATGTAGGATTATTTTCTGGAGTTTTTCCATGAGCAATTTAACATAGGCTATAAATTTTATCCTTTGAAATTTTTTATATGGTAAACAATTGTAGAGTGTGGAAATTCGACCTTTTCGTGAAAAGTTGAGAAATATCGATCGGTAGAATGTACTCTCAGTTTCTGAAAACATGTACCCTGAATTGCGTAAATTCTAAGGTATTCGCCCTGTGATGAATTACCCATGGAACATTTCCAGAAGAAGACCCGAGAGTTCTGAACTTCTTCCATCTGCCAGATTGCGGAAGGTTAATACAAATTGATAGTTTCATAATTTACGCGCTTCCTGTCTGTCAAACTTTGTGAAAAAATACTTCGCTTCCAACTTTTCAATTGGCATACAACAGATACATAATGCATATTATTTCCAGCTTATGATTAGAGTGAAATCAGTATTTGATAATAAGTCCAGCAAACTCCGTGATGTTGTGATCACGCAAATCGAACTTCTGTCCATCGCTCAAAGTGAAAATGACAATAATTTATAATTATCGATTTCCTCGAGATAATGCCTTTTTGTATACGCGTTATACTTTACGTTGACGAGAATTATCGCCAAGTTATAAACTTTCCCATGATTTACGATCAAGTTCAAAGTTTATACTCGGCTCGTGTCGGAAACATGGCTTTTTTTCGAATCGAAACCCGGAATCGATGGGAAACTAGAGAGGATCATGGGCGTCATTCACCCTCGCGTGTTTCGAATCAGGTTGTAATGAAAACGTCAGAGCATCGCTAGTCGGAGGGTAATTCGGCCTTTCACTTTAATGAGTTTTGTTCTGCACCATCATATATAAACCGCGAAGCAGCGTGCCGACTGACATCTGCATTGCGGAACAAAACGACCGAAGAGTTTAAAACGATGATGGAAAATTGTAAAGGCCGCAGTTAGCAGCAGCAAATTTTTTCGATCTGCGCGTAGCCGCGAATTATGAGCGTCGTAACCCGTTATAATTTCACTCTACCTCCGAATAACGATGATTAATTGCAAGGCAATTTACGAATACGTATCACGTATCATAACGATTCAACGTTATGCCCAAAGCAACTCGGCAGATAACGTTTCTCTATAGTCTATTCCTCGCTTATAATATAACGGCGCGTTTCTTCTTCGACGGAAGTTAAAATAGCTTGATAAATAATTAAAATATCGATTCGGAAATCTCGATGCGAATAACTGCGCGATAGACCTTTCCGCCTCGTTATTCTCTAATTGCTCACCGTGGATGGCTCAAATTCATTCAAATTATGCAGTTCAGTCCCGAACACCAGGATTGGACACATGCTTCATTTATGGCTCCTAGCCGCGCACGGTTACCTTTAATAGAATCTTTAATATGGCAAAAAAGAGCTTGAAGTTAAAAGCACTTTGAAAACGTGAAGCTGAAGAGTATGATGCCCCATTTCGATTATTGCGAGAGTTGAAGCATGCAGCGACTGTATGCAGGAAACGGAAATCCTAACGTTTTTCGCACAAAGCGAACTACCGCTGCGCGTCAAGTGTTTCACTCAGAAATTTGCGCAATTATTTCAACGACGGGGGACGAAACCGGGATTAATTATAAGATATTAAATTGCGAGTTCACGTTCAACCTTTCCCGCTCTCTCTCCGCTTTTCCTAGATTCTATATCTCGTTCGGAGAATATGCGAGAGTTCTCATCGAGGTCCACAGTGGATAAACTTTTCCAGATACCATGCAAAAAACGAGGTCACATGCGTAAAACATCAAGAGTGCCGCGAAAGTTCCAACTGTGCAAATAAGCCTGTGACATCAAATTAGCGAAAAATTTACCGAGTTCATTATTGGCGTAATATAATTGTCAACGTCATTGAGAGAAAATATTTTTTAAATTGTCTATATTTAAAATAGAGAAAATTCTTTTTCCTAGTAACAAAAAATTTTTCATTCGCGAATATTTGTTAATAATATTTCAGTATTTGCAATTTTTTATTTTTTCTATTCATCGCCGAGTTGAAAAAATGTGTCTTTACGGTGTTCGTCCAACTACATCGAAACATATAACTCTATAGACGGCGGGCAATATTTGAGAAATATTTATTTCCAACAGTGAGATGATTGAAAATCCAGCATTGTTGATAATGAATATAATATGAGCTGGCTCGGGTGAAAATGTGGATCTGGAACAATCCGTGGATGGTTAAATATTCCATGAACTTACCTTAACCTAAACCGTACTCAAAATCAATCAAAGTCAATTATTAAACGTGACGTAGCAGACAAGAGAGCGAGGCCATCAATGATGTATCGAGGAAAGTTTCTTAATCGTAGCGTGGCTCAACTCCTTGCCCTTATAAGGCTGACCAGACGTATCGTCGAAGAGGCGGAAAGTCCCTGCATAATTACTTTCCGTGATAAAAAATTAGCGGTCCAACTCAACTATGTAAATTGAATATACCTATTTAACAGTGGCAGAATTGTTGAGGAAGCAACAAAATAGCCAAAGTTGCAAATTCCGATATTTTTTGCCCCTCGTCTAATCAGCTACCCGGCGTGATTTACTTGAAGAAAGCTGAAAAGGGAATGAAAGGAGTTCAATCACAAGTCGGCGTGCGTTACACATACAAGATTGGCCGAGGTCCCAAAATTTTCCGGGGTGCTTGCTCCACAAGCGGTACATAATTCGTCGAAAAGCTAGCAATCATAATTCCCTTTCATCTCTGGCGCTTGAACAAGAGGGAATGCGAAGTAACTGTGAGAGTCCTTTCCATTTGCTGCTAAATTAACGACCAATCGCTCTCCGCGGGTTTCGCATCCCTTCACCAAATTCCGGCAATGCGGCATACGTGTAAACTGCACTCTTCGTACGAATCCTGCGTGGGCGTCTGTCAGTCACAGGTACGTTTACCTCCGTGCGTTTTAAAAATTTCAACAAGCTTTTTCAAGCTCGAATCTACCGCGAGAAAAGCCATCTATTATTTTTGTCCATAGTAAGCTCTACAGATGAAAGCGATTCACTGGGAGTTCCGCAGAAGGAATTACTGCACGGTTATAAATTATACTATATGTATTACGTGTGATATATTTCGTTAGCATGTTAGCTTCGTTATAGAGACCGAGACCCAATTATGAATCTTCTCAAGAACAGTATGCAACTGCATACCACGCCTGCGTAATAAGCTATGAAAAGCTCTTCTTGGATCATAATATATATACAGGGTAAGTATAAGAAGAGCGCAAATAACTGTCTGAAGTCAAGTTGTGCAGTGAAGCGAGCAAACGGAATGCGCCATTGAGCCAAGAGTAGTACGCTATTAAAACCGGATAGGTATAGTTTGGCAGCAGCATTGATGTTGCTTCCGCGTTATTCGTACAAGCATGTATAGGTAGATACAATGCGTAAAGCGCAACGACATTCAAACGAGCTTAGAGAACGATGAAAATCCTGAAGTTGGTAACAGACTTGGTATAATTCCTCAACTTCGAAAATTAAATCATTCCTCGCTTCGGCAAATAACGTTTATACTATTAAATTTACAGGGAAGATTGCGGACGATATAAATATTCCCGTATATCTATATTATATGCGGTATCTACTCGGTATCTCAAAGCGAAACGCATGCTCAGTCGTATGACTGTAAATTCGCAACCACCTTCGTCTACACGCGTTGTGCAGAGAAATGGGGAAAGGAAAATCCGAATTTACAGAAAATAAGAAAAAAAAACGTTATCTCGAGTTTCCACCAATAACCGTACAACTTCACGTTTCACGCCGTCTTCGTTCAGGTGCTATGATGCCGGATAAGGAAAGTTTTTTTTTTTTTTTTTTTTTTTTACCAGGAACCGGCGTATCGGCAAGCAATGCAAGTATGCCCGAAGAAAATTGCACAGATATTCAGTGTTTGAATACTTTCCCCCAAATAACGAGGTCCAGAAAAGTATTTCTCAACCGTATAATAACCACGGATCCCAAAATAATTGCCGAATTTCATAATTTCTGCAACAATTCAAAAGCCTCGTATCTTACAAAATTATGATATAAAACTGAACAATAATTTTATGGCTGAAAATAAACTGTTCGAACTTTTCACTCCCGCGTAACCATTTTTTTTCCATGTTACCGATAATGTGTGACAAATTATGAAATTTATCTTACGAATAGATTATCGGCCAACGGATCTTCATGGAACTGATATTCAAATATTTATCAGTAACATTATGTTAAATTTGAATATGTGACGAATGAGTAAATTGAATTGATAACCCGGCACATAATGCATTAAACTAATCAATGTCCGTCTGAGTGATGGCCAGTTAATTTCCTAAGTAACTAACCGTGTTTTGTCCTCGCAAAGGTTCGACGCGTCGATCGTTTATTAAATAATTTTGTACGCGGTGATCGTATATTCGGCAAACCTTTTATAACGATGAAAAATTAATGCCATTGATCAGTTGGCATTCACCTATGCAGTCGTTGAAGAACAGTATCACGGAAAGCGGGCGATAACTAGCTGCATAAATGAAACCTACAACAGCGTATCTGTGTCAAAATCTACGAGTGAAATAAAATTGTAGTTCTCAAATGTACAACGAAGTTTTCGGCCACCGAATCTAAGAACACCTGCTCGAACTGTGCCGCCTGAATAATTTTGACAGCACAGTCTTCTTAATTCTCGGAGAGCAACGATCCATCTACTTTCTCTCTCCTTGAGCTTGTTCTGACAATTTAATTTCGATAAAAAGAAGAAGAGAAACTGACTCCCTCATGAATCCCATCCATCTAGGTTTTGGCTGCCACACCTAGAAATACTTCCAAAGCGCTATATACAGCTTGACAGAAGGGCGTGGTCGTTTATTATTAGGTAATCGAAGAGGGTTCTACTTCCTTTATGATCCCGCAAATAAGGTAATGGAAAACAGGGCGAAAGAAAAACCTCACGAGAATAAAAACATTTTATCGAGGATTCATCCGATAAAGAAAGAGTCAATAACTAGGTATGTACATGTACAGGGCTACACTCACAAAACTGAGGAATCGTTTCGCTCCGGCTAAATTCGATTCACTTCCAATATCATTTTCTTTCATTTCGTTATTTTTTCCCAATCATACTTGACCGTAGTCTCGATATCGTTATACTCGCTTTCCATTCAGGAGACATTATCGCCAGCCGTCTTCGGTGGAAGTTGCTACTTTATGAGCATGCAGAAATTAACGAAATGTAAAAACGACACCGCAAATCCATATTAATTTGATACGTGTCCAGCGTCTGCGAATACTTTTCCTTCAAATCCATCGTGCTCGGTTGTATTATTGCACACAAGGCTAAAAAAACAGGAACTGAAAACCTGCGGCAAATAAATGTTGATTAATTTATATCCCCGCAGACACGAGAATATACAGCTCACAAGCCTTGCGCGAGATTTATTGGGTGAAAAATTACACAAAATCCTCGTGCTTGTGAATACGTGCTGTGAGAGAAAGATTTGATAATCGCGATGGTACAGTATATTGATAGTGTCGAAATGATGTTTCGTACGAGTCCGTCAAAGTCGTTAGGCTTTTCCTGATAACCTAATTACGAGATGAAGTTTTGACTTTAAGAGGAGCTTTGCTGTTTTCCCCGCCTTTCCTTTTCATCGAACAGCATGTATTCGAATCCACTAAGATTTAGGGGATTTACGTTAACGAGCCAATACCGTCTGCCTCCGTCTGCACGCGGATGACGGTAAACGGAAATGACAAAGATGGTTATCCGGACTTTAATTATCTCCGATTCGCATCTTCCGTAGGTAGTTTACCGTAAGGAATTTAGGTAAATCTATGTACAATGTACGTGTATACGTGGATACGTTCACACAATATCCAACCGCCATACAGTAACCATACACCAAGCGGTTCAATTCGACTGAAATAGTGAACAGCCGTCTTGATTACTTAGAAGGATAAGTCATGCAGAGAATCTCGTCGGCGAAGTTGTTGTGTTATGTATGGACCGCGGGTCCGGACATGACCCAGCTATCGATTATACCTAAACTTCATCGCCTGGATTCTAGCATAAGCAACCCAATGGTCCATTTCCACCTCCACAATTCAGATCCCCTGAAAATCCCAGTCTGATATCTCATGACCTCGGACTGGTTGATTCAACGGCTGGCTCTCGTGAGGCCTTTGGGAGAACGTTTTATTTGAAGATCTTAAAACAGTTCAGCATTTATTGTAATTTTCCGAGGAATTAAACGTCATCTCGGTACTTTAACGGGTTTACTGTTTTTAACGAGAATACAGTATGTCAGCTACGTGAAAAAGAGAACCTATCGTTAGCATTGAGCAAATTTACTGCATTCTATTTTTCTATCACTACATGATGGATCAAAACTCCAGCTCAGTCTTCAGAGGATCCATTATCGATTTAATCATTTTCTTATCAGAGAATAGAAACCAAGGAATTCAAGACGAAGCCGACAGACAGAAGATAATTACAAAGTAAGTTAGATATGCCTGACAGGTTATGAGGTGATATAAAGAATAGCCAGATTGACATATGAGATTAGATATGAGAAATGATAATACTCAATAAATCGATTCATTACCTCGTACACTTTTGATTGACAGCTTTTAAAAATCAATGTAAAGTAAGATACCGATAACGCAAGCCCAGCTTTTATAGCTGCAATTTCTGTTGATAAATACAAGTATGTAGGTTTTCTCTATAAAAATATGGGTACACGCTGAAAGTGAAGAGTTGCTTGTCTAATTTCTATCGCAGTTTTTCCTTTAACCTGCGTTGATAGGGTAAATACAGTCTAACTTTTGAGATACCTCTAACACCAGGTGATTTCAAAGAAGCTTACCAATCGGCCTAGTATTCAAAAGTACGCGTTATTATACGTATTTGAATTAATAAGAAAGGTCAGCTGCTGGTGACAAATATCTTTGAACGAACTTATGACATTTGTGACGGCTCATATGGACTATTATCTAAATAAAGAGCTAAGGACTATTTTTATCATATTTTCCTCTCATCGGCAGTGTATGTTGAATAATTACGACGTGGTTTCGTAATAAGTTTCTTTGACAAAATTCAATAAATCACAAAAGAAAAAATCAATTAACCGTCGAACTTCACAGTGCGATAAGATGAAAAACTCTCCCAGAAGGACTGATTTCAATTGGTTGAAAATGGTATGAGGGATCGTTCGCGAATTGTGTCAAGCTACGACAGCGGCTACTAATTTCAAACTCTTGACGAGTCGTTTGCAGATAGGATTCTACATAACATGCGAAAGAGTTGTCGGCAAAAATACGGCAAATCTAAATGCTCGAGCAGCACTTGAAATTTGGTAGTTTTTTATGATTAGCGATGGATGAAGCTAAATCATTGTCCGTTCGTTCAGTACAAGTCAATCGGTATATTGTATATAATGTACAGTGCATACGTATATCTGTAATCCAAAGTATTGAATATGGATGACATCGAGTGTCGTATACGAGAGGAAACTATTCCGGTAAATTCAATAATCAATAAACAAATGATTTCACGCTGAGAACGTGGGATAAATTTACAAACAGACCGAGACATCGTCGGAGTGCCTTAGCGATAAGTGAGACAGCACCGAATAGATGCAGCGTAAATTGCTTGAAACAGAGTGACATTAGTAACCAAGGGATGATTTGGATTGAATACTAATTAACTAATGGCTGCTGCATCTGTACACCAGAGTACAATATCAAAGTCAATTGGCAAATAGTGTGAATATTTTTGTTGTAGTAATTAATCTTGAAAGTTGTGAAACTTCAGAAGTTAATGGACTCATAACTTGGGTCTGGTGAATGATGGAACGCGGGTGATTAGCCGGTTGATACGTCAGATAGTTCGTGACGACGCAACAATAGTCAGACTGATGCTTTAAGCCCCCCGCGAGATTAGATGTGACAGATAACATAACAAATCATCACGCGTGGAGGTTGATAATCGTTAGTGCGTCTACGGTGGTGTATATAAACAATTGCGAATTCACCTACAGTAGTTCGATGACAATATGCGTTTGCTACTCGTACTGCTCTTCGCGGGCCTGGCCCTAGCCAATCCAGCTCAGGAATACCTGCCCTCCCTCGAAGGGTATGTAGCACAGTTATTTCGGAAATTGATAATTTACTGTATCCAACCAAAAATCTGTTCTACAGCGCCAAAGTGTACCACGCCACGATAGAATCAGAGGATAAACTTTCGGCGATCATCCCTTACCGTGAGAAACAAGGATATGAAATCCTCAAATACGGTCAAGTTCTGGGCGACGAGGTTCACATTTTTGTCACCGCCGACAACGTCGACGCTTTCGAAAGCTTTTTGCTGGAGAATAACATCCGCTACTCAGTCGCAACTGACAACGTTCAACGAGCCGTCGACGAGGAGGCAGCACGTCAGCGTAACGCCTCGGCGATTCGCTCGAATGGTCGTCTCTCCTTCACGGCCTACCCGCGTTACGACGCCGTAAGATCAATCCTAAGTCTCATCATCCGTTATGAAGTCAGATTCGAGGGATAGTTCATTCCTGACGTCGAAACTTTGTTCTTTTGAGGTCGTTGACTTCTTGAGGCAAGCAGCCTCTGATCGCAGTGACATCGCGAGTCTCCTAAATCTTGGCCTCTCGGAAGAGGGCCGGATAATCTACGGTTTGAAAATTTCCTCTGGAGGTACGAACAAGCCGGCTGTACTTGTCGAAGGCGCTCTTCACTCTCGCGAATGGATCACAGTTTCCAGCGTTGCATACTTTATCAACGAGTTCATAGAGAACGCCAACAACACTGACTTGTTCCAGAGTATCGACTGGTACTTCATCCCCGTGCTGAACCCCGATGGTTACGAATACACTCACACCAATGTAAGTGGATTCTCAAAGTGTAGTAAAATATGGATTTGTCTGAGGTACTCCAGCCTGATTCCGATTACCGTGATTTCAGTATCGCCTTTGGAGAAAAACACGCAAAGTTAATCCAGGCAGTAGCTGTCGCGGCGTCGACGGTAACAGAAATTTCGGTCATTACTGGATGGGTAAGATCCTGGCTGTTTGGTAATCATAAATAGAATCGAATACACCACACGTTCGAGAAGCTCGCTATGTTTGCACCATGACTGACTATGTCAAATGATTTTGTTGCAGAAATTGGTGCATCCCAAAATCCGTGCGACGATACGTACGCTGGACCAGAAGCCTTCTCTGAAGTGGAAACGCAAGTTCTTCGCGACTTCGTTTTGGCCAATGCTGACACGATCAAGCTATACCTATCCTATCATTCCTATGGCAATGTGAGTACTCGTACAGGAGTTGAAACTCAGTTTGAAAAAATCACGAGGCATTGAAATCTAAAAATTATTTCACACACGAATACGTCTCGAAGGTGATTTAGATCTTTGGTTTATTTTTTTCCCCAGTATTTCCTTTATCCTTGGGGATATACCACAGACCTTCCCGACAACGACCAAGAACTGGTAAAATCTTTAATTTCAATCTATCAATTATTACCAAACTCTACCTACCATTTTTAACTTCGGTTCTGCTTTTCTCAGCGTGATCTAGCCCAAGCCGCCGACGATGCCCAAGCTACCGTACGCGGAACACGTTACATCATTGGCTCAATCGCCACTGCTTTGTGTACGTATTAATGAACCGATATTAATGTGATCTACGAGTCGTCAATGCGCGATGAGGCTAATTATTTTCGTGAAAGTTGATCTTCCAAAGCGAAACTGAAATTTCTTAATCCGAAAATGGTGTTTCAATGCATGACATTTTTTGGATAAGTATGCCCAATAATAATACATACGATCAACTCGTTGAATAGATATAAATTATTGGGTATCCATCCCATTTTTGTACCAAACATCTGTTACTCAACGATAATTGTAGATTATGCTGCCGGTGGCAGTAGTGACTGGGTGAAGGCCGGCGGTGGTGTCGAACTGTCCTACACCGTTGAATTACAAGGTGGAGGATTATTTGGCTTTGATATTCCCGCCTCCGAGATCATCCCTGTGGGTCAGGAATCTTTCCTTGGTCTTCGAGTGTTCGGTGAATACATTGCGACGAAATATGGTTCAACGAAATGATCGTCATGTCATTCAATTCTACCCGGAGGCATTGGAGACGATTGATTTCCGGTAACTACGTACCGAATAATCACAGTGGCTGTGTAAAGACAATGCCACATCAGTTGTAAACGACCAAAAGTTACGGGACTGGGTATGATATCGAAACGTAAGCGAAAAAATACGCTCAAAAACGCGCAGGTGTCTTAATTCTTTTTCCGAATCCTGACCGTTGAGAATAAACTTTTAACCGTGCTAACGAATAAGACGTGCGCGATCTTTGGCACAGACAAATGAAAGTCATAACGTGCGATGATTAATTTTCGCGAGACGAGATAAAGGTTTAACTGAGTTTCTTGTAAATATAAACTGCGATTTCTGGCACTTATGTGAATATCAAGTCGACATTAAGGAACGACAGGAAAAACTGTATGATTTAATAAATATATATTAATAATTATACCGCATTTATATCTCACATACTTGTACTTTAATCTCTGATCAATCAAATAATTCAGTAATCACAAATAGTCGAGATCCCGCTTCGCCCTCGAAACTGATCAAGGCGGACGTATAATTTTTCTTCGATATCAATCTGTCTATAATTATGCTATTGGGCTTAAATTGGATAAGATGAAATGCTGCGATTTATCAAGCGGCACGTAGATCAAAAACGATAATTCATCGATCGCGACTATATAACAGTTACACCGATAATGCGTCCAGTGTAACACTTGAGCAAGATGCGGTTGCTCCTCGTACTCCTGGTAGCTGGCTCAGCTTTCGGTTTCTCCAACGCGGAAGACCTTCCCTCGCTCGAAGGGTACGTAGCCGAGTGTTTCTCTCTATTTTTTCTTTCTCACTTCCTCCTCTTCCCTTCAACCACATGTATACGTCGCCAGCTTTGGAAAGTCCAATTTTTCTCACGAAAGAATCATTGTACGAATATACTACTGAAATATAACAATCATCGTTTTATCGCCCCCTGATCTTCTTTCGAACCAGAGCTAAGGTCTACCGACTGATACCAGACTCGGATGAGAAACTATCAGCAGTCCTCGCTCACAATGGTAAGGAAGGATATGACTTTTTGAGACGTGGTCACATTCTTGGGGACGAGATCAGAGTGCTGGTGACCGCCGACTTCACCGAAGGCTTCGAGTCCGAATTGACGGAATATGAAATCGACTACGTGATCGTAACTGAAAACGCCCAGGCAGTTATCGACGAAGAGAAGACAACACGTCAGAACGCAGCCGCGTCCATCACTCGTCTGAACGGCCGGATTTCGTTCGAAGCTTATCCGCGTTACGACGCCGTAAGATTCCTCAGTTATAGAATAATATGTGCAAAAGGAAAAATTTCTAATCAAGGAGCCAGTTGTTTTTGAAAAATGCTCAACAACTCCGAACAATCTGCGGTGCTGACAACGGAAACGAACGCGGGGTCAACGCAACGACTTCGCGATGCAGTGCGACTGTAATTAAACGTTTCGCTTTCTTTGCAGATCGTCGAGTACTTGGAAGGGCTTGCAACCAACTACAGCGGCATTGCCAGTCTGGTGAATATCGGTACCTCTTACGAAGGCCGCTCCATTTACGGTTTGAAAATATCCTCCGGCGGTACAGGCAAGCCCGCAATTCTAATCGATTCCGCCCTACACGCCCGCGAATGGATCACCCCTCCGACGGCTCTTTACATTATCAACCAATTGGTAGAAAATAGCGACAACGCCGATCTCTACGCCAACGTCGACTGGTACATATTCCCGGTCCTGAACCCTGACGGTTACGAATTCACCCACACCAGCGTAAGTTTTCGCACGCACCACTCTTACTTGCTCTCTGTGCGACGAATTCTTGCTTGAATTATCATTGATTGCAGTACCGTCTGTGGAGAAAGACCCGCAGCATAAATGACGGAAGTAGCTGCGTCGGTGTCGACCCTAACCGTAACTTCGGATACTACTGGATGCGTAAGGATTTTCATTCGGTGAAACGAGAATCTTGCTCCGATCGTGGCAATCGCATTATCTGTATGCAACTGTTTAAATTGCAGTGAACGGCGCTTCCGACCTTCCGTGCAGCGAAGTCTTCGCCGGGCCCGAACCCTTCTCAGAGGTGGAAACACAGGCTCTGCGAGACTTTGTCCTGGCCAACAACGAGACCCTCAAATTATACCTGGCCGTGCATTCGTACGGAAATGTAAGAAATCATTGCTCGTCTCTGAAGCCAAAGTACCGTGTCACTGCAGTGCAAAGACAAAGCCTCACTTCCCTTCTTTCTTACAGTATTTCCTCTACCCGTGGGGATACACCTCGGAATTGCCCGACAACGAGGAGGAGTTGGTGAGTTTCTAGTTTGTCTTCGCGTCATCTATTCCTACGACAAAATCCGATCAGCCTTTCTCACAAACACGACGCTTTCCTTTCGCAGAGAACTCTGGCCGAAGCTGCGGACGACGCACTTTCCACTTTGCGCGGAACGCGATATACCATCGGAACCTCGACCAACGTTCTATGTACGTACTGAATACGTTTAGCGTACTTGTCGGACTTTTATCAATCAAGGACGAGCTGTGAAAATGCGGCGTATATTTGTACGACTCTGGAACAAATCACACACCATCGATCGGGCAAATTTTATCTTTACATCTTAGGAAATAATTGAACCTCCGAGATTTACAGGAATCATTTAATTAGTGCAATCACAATGAAAACCGGTAACGATCGAATCGCCTCGCCGATAACTCGGTATCTCTAATGGATAATCAGCGTTGTTTTATCAACAATTTTAGACGAAGCAGCCGGTGGAAGCGATGACTGGGTGAAGGGTGTCGGTGGCGTCGAACTGTCCTACACTTTGGAATTGCCGGGTGGCGGAATTTGGGGTTTTGACCCTCCCGTATCTGAAATTCTTCCCGTAGGCCAGGAAACTTTCTTGGCCATTCGTGTTTTCGGCGAATACATCGAAAGCAAATTTGGTTCCTCGAAGTGAATATTTAAAAAGAAACGCATTACCGCATAACTCTGTACGAAATGTTAATGATGTTTTTATGAAAATATGACCTCGAATGGGATGAATGTAGCAATGAAATTAAAATAACTTCACAACCAATTAACGATCAATATTTCCTCATGATATGTTATGAAGCATGCACCTTCCTGTTCTTACTCCTAAATAGCTCATAATTACAAACGAAGTTATGTAAATTTTAAGGAATGCATTAAAATTATTACAACTTCAAAGCCTCGTCCAATATTCTTTAACCAATGACGCGAAAGTGCAGGAAGCTCATCATAAATTATGGCGTCACATAAGACGTTGACTATTCAATATCCATCACGACGCTACAGGTACTAAAATCATTCCCATTATTATTTGCGAAGGACAAGACTGATCAAAAAATAAGCCTGCAGAAGAGAGCGGTTAAAATTTGGTGTGTATATTCAGTATACCAATCTAAATAATTTAGCGTTTCAGATTTTCGAAAGTTCATTTTCCCTTAAACCTGAAAAATCGGTTAGAATGGCGGCTATTATTTCTCACATGTACGTTTGCAGGGTGGGTCCCCGTTAACGAAGCGTCATTTCTTCAAAGTAATACCACTTGACCCATTTCATACATACGTTTTCACTGCTGCAGAGTTATGAAAACCCAGGAGCGTTGCAACTGATAGCGATCGAATGTGGACTTCTTATGTCTCTTGCAACGTTGCTTCAACGTTGCTTCAAAGGCAGCGATATGAATTTTGTAATTACCTTATCGGAACGATAACCTATATTACAGGTCATTGCATTGCAACTGTAATATGTCTCTTCTATGGTGCAACACTCTCGTCAAAAGATACACACAGGATTTTACCACAACATAATGAATCCGAAGCATTTAAAATCAAAGAGAATCCGGTGAGCTAAGCTCACGTTTACTGCCAATTACATACTTCAGTGGAACTAACTATTCTGCGAAAATTTTTGGACGTACAACGATGTACTGTAATTGCGCATTACGACGTATCTCATAGTTGCCAAGTGTTGAAGAACAACAGCGGAAGTGACTTGTAACCCGAATGTTTGCGATGAAGATTATTCAGAGCTACCCTGATATCGACTTCTGTTTTGCTCCAGATGCTAATCTCTCAACGATACTGTTTAGTTCAGATAAGCGGCCATTCGTAAAGATCGAAAAACGATATCGCCGAGTATATAACAATGTGTGAAAATTCATCCAGAGTCAGACACCAGCAAGATGCAATTGCTGTTTCTACTCCTCGCTGTTGGCGCGGCCGTGGCCGTCCCTGTGGAAGAACAGGTTCCCTCGCTGGAAGGGTACGCAGATTCTTTGTTCTCATAAACTTACAAACCAGTAATAAGTTCACCTCAAAAATAAGGGTATAAACACTTCGTCCAATCTATTAAAATTTTCCTTACAGAGCCAAAGTCTACCGTTTGATCGCAGATACGGACGAAAAACTATCAGCACTCCTTGCTTACGATGGTCACGAAGGATATGACATCCTGAAGGCTGGTCACGCTCTTGGAGACGAGATCCATTTATTGGTAACCGCCGACAACGTCGAGGCCTTCGAAACCATCTTAGATGAGAATGAAATCGACAACATGGTTATGACTGAAAACGTTCAGGCCGCCGTCGACGAAGAAGCGACTCGTCAAAGCACTGCATCCACTGCTCGTTTAGACGGCCGTATTTCGTTCGAGGCTTACCAACGTTATGGCGACGTAAGATTTTAAAGTTTATAAGAGCAACTGATACTGGGTTTAACGTGGCTTAAAGAAAGGATCTTAACGTGTTCCACTAATGGCCGTTTTCTACATACTGAATTCAACCTGAACAAATATCTAATGAAAGTCGACCTGAACTTCTTTATATCTCTTAATTTGTTTTGCAGCATTACATTGAAAATACCGTTTAAAACATCCAACATCTCTAACTTAAATAAGTCCACCACTATCGAGTTACTACCGTCGTTGTCAAAACTAGCGAACCTATTCTAATGCACTGAATATCCTTCCATCTTATATCTGCACGTCAATAATGTACCGTATGAAGTGCGCTCTGGATTCGAACCATGATCAGCAGAATCGTAACCAACATTAATGTTCCTGCAGATAGCTGACTATTTGGCAGAGATCGCGGAGAGCTACAGTGATGTGGCCAGTCTTGTTGAAATCGGTACCTCTTTCGAAGGACTGAGCATCTACGGTTTGAAAATATCATCGGGTGGTACCGGCAAGCCTGCAATTTTGATCGACGGTGGTATTCATGCGCGTGAATGGGCTGCACCTGCTACGGTAACTTACATCATCAACCAGCTGATCGAAGAAGCCACTAACTCTGATCTATTCGAAAACGTCGACTGGTACATATTCCCAGTCCTGAACCCCGACGGTTACGAATACACTCACACCACCGTAAGTTTGGAGTTAGAAATTTCGGGCTCACTTTCTATATGGTAAATTTTATATTCTCGGTTCCAGTACCGTCTGTGGAGAAAAACGCGCAGCAGCATAACCGGAAACCTTTGCCGCGGTACCGACCCCAACCGTAATTTCGGATACTACTGGATGTGTAAGAATTACCTCAGCCAATGAAAATGGAATACTTAGACAAGGTGTGACTGCGCAATTAGTTAATAAATATCGATATGCTTGTTTTCAGTGACCGGTGCTTCCTCCGCTTCGTGCAGCGATACTTACGCTGGACCCGAAGCATTCTCCGAATTGGAAACTCAAGCTCTACGTGACTTTGTCCTGGCCAACAACGACACTATCAAGTTATACCTGACCTTCCATTCTTACGGAAACGTAAGAATCACCTATACCCAAAGCTATTAGGCCACTTGTTACATAAGATGCTCAGCAAGAGCAAAGCATTACTTTAATTGCTTGTTTTCTTACAGTATTTCCTCTACCCGTGGGGATACACCTCGGAACTGCCGGATAACGAGGAGGAGTTGGTAAGTTTTCCCCGATTTTAATTCGTTCGAACTATTTCCACGAGAAAGTCCAATGAATCTTTGTAACAAAATCAACGCGCTCCTTTTGCAGAGGACTCTCGCTGAGGCCGCTGATGAGGCTCTCTCCACCCTCCGTGGAACCCGCTACACCATTGGAACTTCCACCAACGTATTATGTACGGGGAAAAGTTCACAATTTCAACATATTAACAAGCTAATTTCATTAAGAAAATCGAATATCTATATTGATGTGTGAATGGCTGGAAAGTTGTCTCAACTATTAAGTAGCTGTCATTCAATCTTTCTCCTACATCCAAAAACTTGAAAGAAAAACTTTTGGGCAATACAACCGTATTTTATATAATCAGTATTTTAAATAGTGTAAATATTTGAATGTCCCAGATGCTGCTGCCGGCGGAAGTGACGACTGGGTGAAGGGCGTTGCCGGTGTCGAACTGGCCTACACCCTGGAATTGCCGGGTGGTGGAAATTTTGGATTTGATCTTCCAGCATCTGAGATCGTCCTCGTTGGTCAAGAGACCTTCTTAGCTATTCGTGTCTTCGGTGAATACATCGAGAACAAATTCGTTAGCTCCAAGTAATAACACAACGCACTAATACGATTCTTCGTGGTCAAACTGCCTTCTCTATCAAAAGACGTTGAAGATATCAACATACAGTCAACCTCCAGACTGAATGTTCTTCATAAAATGACAATGGCCCCGTAAAAGATAAACGATCAATCTTATCTCGTATACGAGCGCGTGCCGAAGAAGAATAAATTGTTAGCTTCTGGCGCTACAGAATGTCTTATGCGATGAAATAAAAACATTCCTGCTCTAAAACCATACCGAATTCTTCCAGTCCAATTGCACCAAAGTCTTACCAATAAACAATACGACGGCTATGCAGCAACAAATAACCGAGTAAACAATCGGGAATGAATTATACGGAGCGTAAGCAGCTGGCGAACGCGGGTGAATTTTTTCATTACAGGTATGCCAAATTGCATTTGTTCGCATTTGTTGCCTCTTGACGATTATCGTTATATATCGGCGAGGTGGTCAAGGTAAAAAGATGACGATAACGGTTGATATCGGTTAGCAACGATTCTCGCACGATTAGCATTCATAATTGAAAAACCCATTAAAATTGAACATTCTTCCGCGGTCATGTGATGCTGCAGTCGACTCAGCGTCTGCGTCAGTGTGCAATGATGCCCCGACAGCAGGAGAAGTTCCAGAAAATACTCCACGCGACATTCGTCTGCTTAAATCTCTTTGTCGCCTTCAATCATGCCGGCGATTACAATGGGTAAGTTAATTTTGAAGACTGGATTTTCCAAATTTGGCATTAAAGAATTTGGCTACAAGTCACCGGACCAAAAAAAAAAAAAACAGCACAAATAAAAAAAGGTCTCAAATGCGTTGGCGCAACTCTAAAATGACTACACGAATGCGAATCAGTTGTCTGTACGGATGATCAGCGGCTGTTTATTGCTTCAATTATCTACGTTTCTTTTTTTTCTTTCTCTCTTTTTATCGCTCCATCGAACATAGATATGAAGTCTTTGATTAATTATTTTCCTACCTATAGTTGAATTGCATTATTTATTCTAGTCGGAGGTTAATTAATTGATTTAATGTGACGCTGATAATGGGGTGACCCAAACTACCCAATTTCCAAGGATGAATCAGGGACAAGGGCCTCAGGACCGAATTTTTGATTTACCGATGACTCAAAGTGGGATAAAAGTGAAAGGAAATCACGAAGGAATAATGTGCAATTGGTTGCATTTAATTAAATGATTGAAAATTCATATTTACATGCGAAAAAATGTCGCTTTTTGCGTTTGGCAGAATTTCATTTTGTTTTTAAAGTCCATTGAAAGATCACCATTCAAATAAAAACAATACGTTTAAAATTTCCTCCGTGCACTACTCCGCATATGATCCATTTCATCGTATAAACAACTCAGAAAGTAAGGTGATGTGCAACGAATATGAAAGTATTTTGTGTAACGCAATATATGGTCACATACTTGAAGGTCTGACCAATATTCCTGTATAAGGAAATGTTCCGCACACGAACCGCTTCTTTTATTTAATAATTCTTAAAACGATAGATAATTATCGTTTATAATTGAGAAATTTCAAATCCGCAACAGATGTTATTCACGATTTTCTACGACACTATTCTATACTATTATAATTAATATACTATTAATGAATAAACCGTTTTTCTACATGGGAAAAATATGATCATGTAATGTATCCGTGCATTCAGAATTAATTGCGGCAAGCTGGTTGGTTCGGAATAAAACCTCACCTTACTTTTAAATCGTTCTTCTTTCACACCTACAGCTATAGTTCATATCTACCTGATACTCATTGTCAGCGAGATTTAAGTGACAAATAGAAGTACGTTTACAGCTACATGGTGTATCAGTTGTCCCCGAACACATCAGAGAAAATTGCGGTATTGAAAAGCTTGGAAAGCGTAACAGGATATGACTTTTGGCAAGAACCTGGGCGCAAAACCAGCCACTTGATGGTAGCACCGGAGCAGCAGCACGAATTCGAAAAACGGATGGCTGCATCGCAGATTCAAACAACCGTTAGTCTTTATTGAATTGTCCTTTAGTGCGGGAATTGCAAAATTGTCTAATTTCAAAAACACGTCCCAATGTGACAGGGTCGGAAAATATTGCAAAACTGTTTCGCACACGACACCATTAACGTGAATTTACTTTTAAGATCGCCATAAACAACGTCGCAGAGCATCTGCGAAAAGATGGAACGTATCGCGACGGTCAAAAGGAAAAATCTAACAAAGGTACCCGACGTAGGTTCCTTCGACCCGATTGGAAAAATTTTTCATTCGAACGATATCTAAAATACAATCATATGTTGAGACTGGTTAGGGGCGTCGTTGCTAAAAAATCTACAGCGAACGTCATCACGATAGGGCAAACCTATCAAGGGCGGAAAATGATCGCCGTCAAACTATCGACTTGTGACAATAATCCGGTAAGTAAATGAGGGAACAACTATCGGTCCAGAGCTGATTATATGTAGTCAGAGAAAATCAAAGACCTTGTTACATCGTTCCGTTTATAGAATAGACTGTATAAAAAAAAATCGCCAAATTTTTTGTCAAAAATTAAGTCGAAAATATTGTTACAAATGACAAAAGAAAAAAGATGCATCTTTTTTTCGTCACCCCTGACAATATTTTCGACTTGATTTTTGAAAAAAAATTGTCTTTCTTTTTATACAGCCTATTATACATGATACGACAGGTAATCGTGATAGATGGAGGAATTCACGGCCGCGAGTGGGCCGCACCGATGTCTGTTCTCTATATACTGCAGAAGCTCATCGACGACGACGAAGTGATTAAAAAGTTGACCTTTTACATAATCCCTCTCCTTAATCCTGATGGCTACGAGTATTCCCGACGGAAAGACCGCTACTGGAGAAAGACAATGTCCAAGACTCCCTTTACCAAGTGTCGAGGAGTTGACGGCAACAGGAACTTTGATTCTCATTGGAACGGTAGGATTTTTAGTGAGCGAATGTTTCATCCACTGTAAACATTCTCCATCTACATTGTATACGGAATTAAACACTCGAATCATCATTTAGAACCATATCCGATTGCTTTTCATTGAATAACTTTTGGAGAGCATAAATGTTGACGCCTTTGTTGACTATCAGTATCCGAAATTTTTCAGCTATTGTATTATAGAGAGCTTCGCGTCAAGTGCAAGCTCATTGTTGGATCAGCTCTGATTTATACGCACGATAATTGCTCTATTGAAAATTGTGAGAAACAGATCAAGTTCGGTACAGCAATTGATACCGCAGATGATAGTAACCGTGGATTTTAAATTTTAAACCAAATGAACGAAAGGCAAGAGAAAAAGGCAATCCCGACACACAATCTCACACTCTATAACCAAGTGTATAACTCTACAAAAGATTCAATAATTCGAACGTATTTCAAGAATCCGGAACCGAGGGTGACCCTTGTTCGCAATTGTACTCGGGACCCGAACCATTTTCCGAATCCGAAACACGAGCTTTACGAGATCTAATAACTTCAGTGACGCCTGTCATGTACATCACGTTTCACAGCTACGGAGGCGTGAGTATTCTTGCCAATACTTGTTTCTCGGTTCCTCGATGAAAAATTCAATCAAACTTCAATTGTTGAAACAGATTTTTTTTCGTCTACAAGATAAAACTTAGGATCAAATTCGAAAGTAAAAACCTGTTCATTTAATCACTAGGATAGTTTCGACGGTAAAAATTATATTGGTTATCATCTCATATTGAAAATATAACATGTGATATCCCTTTCTCAGTTGCGCTTTTCGGTTCACGTCTTTTTCAGCTAATCCTTTACCCCTGGGGCTATGCCCCTGATCTACCAGACAATTGGCCGGAATTGGTAAGAAACGATATCGACTACTACCTCTCTCACATATTTAACCATTAAAAAACATATCGATTAACTAATCAAGTGTGCTTTAACGCATTATGATAATTTCCTTCAAGCATTTATTAGGGAAGAAAGCAGCCGATGAAGTGAAAAGGCTCTTCAACACGGAGTACGTTGTTGGCGCCTCAACGAACTTATTATGTAAGAAAATTTAAAACTATACGAACCAAAATTTGATTACAAAACGTTTAAATTTTAACCAAAATAAATCGAACCTTATACCACAGACCCGGCATCCGGTGGCAGCGACGATTGGTCTATGGAAAAAGCTGGAGTACAATTAGTTTACTGCATAGAACTAGAAGATTTTGGATCAAAATTTGAGCCATCACCGAACGAACTAAAGAAGATCGTCCAACACGCTAATACGCTCGTGCAAGTTTTCACAAAGCATGTGGAAGAAAACTACGCGTCTTAATATCAATTAAATGGCGAATGAGGGAAAAAATTAGACGAAAAACTAGATAAGTGCGAATAAACACTTATTTACGTTTTTCGATTTTCTTGCGTCCTCTCTTACCTTACAATAGCAAGCATTTGTTAGAATTAAAAAAAATACCTCGACGATATTCATAAAATATTAATTAAGTCATACACCAATCAATTGGTTGTATGTACAAATATTGTTTGGGAAAGTGAAACGACTCACGTACGTATATACTGCTGTTTGTTTTTGCAAAATTGTATAACTGGTCAAAATGGAGTTGAAATTTACCTTAATTCTTCACTGCAAGTTCCATGAAGCGGTCGTTGTCCATTTCTCGTTGTGGATTTCACTGTCACAGTCTTCTTTTTCCGTTTTATCGTTAGAACGATCGTCAATTGTTGACGGCATTTCGATTCAACAACATTCCAACGCCACGACACAACCGTTCATATTTTATTGCTTAACCCCGAATCCCGGCAGAAGTTATAACTTGTCACTTGCAACACGCCAAACACCCGATAAACACAAAAGCGAACTTGGCTCGCAGCATTCACGAAAATCAAAGATACGCGTACAAACCTGAATCCGTACACGACAGCTAACACTGCCGAATTCATTCGGCTTCAAGACGCTTCTGATCACTTCCCAAACTTATCAGGGTATCGCATACCTACAATGTGTCACCTCGAAACTGCCGGCAAATGTTTTCTTTTCGGTTCGCGCTTCAATTGTTTGTAAACATGTTCAAGTCACGAACTTCACGTTATGCTGATCGGTAGTCACCCGTAGCAGTGATCTACAATTACAATCAATGCAGACTCTAAGGTTGACGCATTGCGTATATTTATTTATAATGTTTCATTAATATTGATTCTGTAAAACTAATGATTAGTTGATTAAAATCGATTAAACTGTATAAGACATTTATTTCTATGCAAAAGAATACACAAAGTTAGAAAAATAAGTTTTCTCATATTTGAGACAGTTCATATCATTGTGGATTTCAGAGATTCAAGAATAAAAACTATCAATTCGACTTATATATCGTGTCTTTGTCAAATCTATGAACAATTAATTTTTCAATGTTAAAGTCGTATACAAATGAGTAATTTTGGGACACCAGAGATTGCTCGCTGATGATTAACAAGGCTATAATATTCACAGTTACAATTTAAATATTAACTTGGGAGGAAAACCGAAACTCTTCTGCAGCATGATCAACAATTGAATACAACACCACGGTAAGGCTGAGGAAAGTATTTCTGTCCAACAATATACCTATTATATACATATAGCATAGCATTTGTATATAATAACGCACATCATAATCGATATTATCTCTCTGTAAGAATGTTGAAAGCTATGAAACTACCTAATGATTTTATAATTTGGATCTCTTACCAAAAAACCTAAACAGAAACAGCTCAAAAACAGTCATTCGGAAGGATGAGATTAAAATATACATCTAGTGAATAGTAATACGAAAACAAAATGTATCTATTGGATCAATTCAAGCTGCTGTTATATGCTCGAAGTTCTACAGACTTCAAACTAATTCAAGATTTAGACTCAAATCGGTCCTACAGTCTATCAAAATTTTTGAATCATGTCAAAACTATAGTTCCAACTTTGAACGATAACAATAATCGTACGATTGAAATTAAAGCTAAAGTATTTTATACCTATCGGTATGGGCATCTATCCCCACAATGGATCAATGGTACCTATTTGCACGTCGCGGCGGTACCTGCTATACTTGCTTTCACAGAGGGCACTGAAATAGACCGAGTAATAGGTATCATGCCTACTAGCACAAGTACAGGAATGCAGCTTATGTACCAAATAAAACAGGTGATTGCGGCAATAGATCTCTGTTAGTTCGACTTGCTGCGCACATGTTAATTCGAGTGGTAAAATAGTGAGAAAAATATATGCTGAATATGAATCTCGTGTTTCTCAAGTTACTCAGAGTGGAGATCCCAAAACTAGGTAAACCACTGACGTACGTACTAACAGGTAAATGTATGATTCCCATCGCGTTGCTTCATATTCCTGCTGAAGCTGGCAATGTGAACCGTATATATTTGCAAAATTATATACACACTGATAATGTCCTTACGTAAGTACGCACAGTTCCTACGAGTGATTAATGAATTTTGGAAATTTTTAGATTCATTATTCGTGCTCTGATAATTTGATTTTACAAATATTACAATACAGAAATGATATTGGCTAGGTAAATCTATCCACATTGTGAATAATACTTACAACTCAACACTAGCCTACTATCTTTGTCTGTATTGTGAGACGCGTATGCAACGATTCAGTTCTAAACCCTCTTGTAACAATGTCCTCGGGGATGTTCATGAGAATATATATATAATAAAAAACAATGAATTCTTAATCGCTAATCACTACATACACAATCATGAACTACAGTCACAATAAATGAACGTCATAATCCAATATCTCATATACATTCTCAGATAAATGGTTCGTTGAACAAACTTCAGCAACAAATAGACGAATATTCACGTTTCCATTGCTTCCATTGTTGTGTCAACCAACTGTGCATCTATCGGAGTTTCCATCGGAGTAACATCCAAATCATCTTTCAGCGGTGAATAAATTTTTCGCAGCTTTTCGTAATGTTTAATTTCCTGAAAATCGGAAAGTATAGAGTTTAAAAAGTTAGTATCTACAGTTAATCACAAAACCTCCAGTTATGAATTGTCATACGTTTTCTTGGACCGATGGTCGTATTTTGTCAAGAGCAATGCCAATATGCCTCATTGCAACCTCCACAGGTCCTTGATATCCGTTAATTAACTCTTTCAACGCCTCAAGCCCTGCCTCTCTAACTAAGGCAGCCAAATCTGCACCTGAATATCCATCGCATTTTTCACTAAATCCTATTTGGGCCAGATCTACATCAGTAGCTAGTTTCGGTTTTACTCCATTCTGGTGACAAAAATAAATTATTACAGTGTAAACTGTTTGATGTTCAAGCACCCACACATTCAATTACAAATAGCAGTGACTAAAAAAAAAGAATAATACGTATAATTTGAATTTGTTAAGAAGAGTAAGCTGTGACACCACGTTTAATAAGTAATTTATAACTAAAGTTACCTTCGTCAAAGCTCTCAGGATATCAACACGATCTGTCGGATTTGGTAATCCTACGTACAAGATTCTATCGAGTCTTCCAGGTCTCAGAACAGCAGGGTCGATGATATCTGGACGATTGCTTGCAGCCATTAGAAAAACTCCGCGTCTTCCCTCAACTCCATCCATTTCCGTCAACATCTGGTTCACCACACGGGATGTCGCCGAATTATCACCATCCGATCTCTTTGGACACAGGGCATCCAATTCGTCGAAGAATATAACGCACGGAGCAGAATTTCGTGCTCTAATGAAGCATTGTCGAACAGCCTTCTCACTTTCTCCAACGTACTACAACGGAAAAGACAAGATTTTTCCAAAGTAAATATATGTTGTATATTTTATTAATTTTCTTGACCTCAATGATTATGCTGCAGTCCGACGAATATCTTGTGTTTACACAAATGACGCAAGTTCGGAAAACATCAGTAAAATAAACTTACCATGTTTAATAGTTCCGGTCCTTTGACAGAAATAAAGTTTATACCAGCTTCATTGGCGATTGCTTTGGCCAGCAAAGTCTTGCCACAACCAGGAGGACCACACAGCAGGACTCCAGTTGCAGTCGTAAGGCCCAGCTCTGCACATTTTTCGGAATGCTTCACAGGTGCCTGGAAATGGTTGCACATATAAAAACTTTCAACGAGTTACTTAGGTAATTATTTGTAGACAAGAATTTATGTGGAATCACACTCACCAGTATAGACATTTGCAATTCTTGGCGAATATTTTGTAGAGATCCAATATCGTCCCACGTAACATCTGGGACTGTGGCGAATCCTTCTCTCTTTGCAGATGGTTGAACAACAGACAGAGCAGCTTCAAAATCTTGATGTTCGATAAATACTCCTTGAAGGTACTCTTCCGACAGTGGCGGTTGGTCGTGGAGCCACATCATCAAATCAGTCAATTCTGATGACTTTGAAAAAGCGGTAATTTTTTTTGTTTCTTCAACTGGATCAACATTTTGTGATTCCAGTTCATTTGGCATAGGGGTATTTTCCGGCTTTGCTGCCGCGATTTCTGGCACTATGCTGTCTTTGCTGATACTTCCTTCAGTTCCATTTAGTACGTTGTCGCAATCTGGCTGTACATTACCACAAACTTCAGTATCTGGAATACTTTTGACAACTTCTTCCGGCTCCTCGATCTCAACTGGTTTAGTTTCAACGGCAGTTTTCTTCTTGAGATCTCCGAATACTCTACATTGAATAGGTAAAATTTATAATCGACTTTTTGTTGGGAAAGAAACAACAAATGAAAGCAATTGTCAACTAATTCTGTGAAAGTTTCAAAACATTTGTTAATTTTCATCTTGATGTAGTTAAGACATATGAGTCTGACAATTATGCACAAATATTGACGAGTTTTCTAAAATGACCTATTAACAGCTGCGACGGCAGCTTCTCTGATTAATGCAACCAAATCTGCACCGACAAAGCCTGGAGTAAGTGCAGCTATCCTGGTTAAGCTGACGTCTGATGCTAGAGCTAGCTTGGTTGTAATAACAGCTAAAATTCCAGCTCTTGCTTCTCTATCGGGAATTCCTAGTGATACTTCACGATCAAATCGACCAGCTCGCCTCAGAGCCGGATCCAACGCATCTGGTCTATTTGTAGCACCCAGGACCAAAACACGATCACCATTCTCTTTGCTGCCCAAATCTGCATCAGCAAAACAACAACAGATTAAAGTAATAAATCTAAATTCTTCTGAATGCACACCAAACTTACCATCAAGACATGAAAGCAACTGAGCAACAATTCGTCGTTCCATTTCTCGTTGAGCTGTAGCCCTATGTGGCGCAACAGCGTCCACTTCATCTATGAATAAGACACAAGGAGCCACTGCTACTGCTTGCTCAAACAAATCACGTATTCGAGATTCACTCTCTCCAGAAACACCTGCGACAAGTTCTGGGGCAGCAACTTTTATTAGAGGGACAGCTAATTCCTAGGCAATGTAACAAGAAATATTATATTGGTATTAAAATTTACCCGTAGTAGCAATGGAAATGTTAGCAACGTTCAGTTATTACAACTGTCTATTATATGAGAATAATAGATTCAAGTTACCCCAGCAATTGCGTGTGCCAACAGTGTTTTTCCACATCCTGGTGGTCCGTGGAGTAAAAACCCTCGAGGTGGAGAGATACCCAATTTTTTGAAAATCTCAGGATGTTTGATGTGAATCAAAAGCTTGCAAACTTCTTCTAAAACTTTTGTATTCCCACCAATATCGGCAAATTGAACTTTAGATTCTATCACTTCACGCTTCTTTTTGGCTGGCGTTGCTGTGCCAACTGGGTAATTACCGTCTCTTTCAACTTTTCGTTTCTTAGCAACTTTCTCCGGAGGGGGAGATTGTAACACTATTTCAGACACACGCTGCAACGAAAAACCATGGTATATTCCATCTCAAGTTACTGGTAGAAATTATAATGGCAGGGAAAATCAGAATACTCACTCCCTTTGAAAGTGTGGAATCTACTTCCAAGGGTGAAGGTTTAGGAGTGCTTGATCTGGTATACATAGGATTTTTCTTCACCTCTCTATGAACATCCTTCGGCTCAGTTGTTCCCTTGTTTTCTTCAGTCTCCTTGGGCTCTTTGATGATTTTGAGCTTCTTGGAATTTTTGAGTTCTTCAGAAAATTGGGATTCCTTGGGCTTCTTTGCATGTCCAGAAGATGTTGCTTCCATTTTACCCTGCTCATCGTCACTGCTTATATCTATCAATTCTTTGTCACTAGAATTTCCATTCTGACCATCCAAATTCTTTTTATACATCTTCAGCAGCTGATTGTTCAATGAATCAATAGGAGCATCCAGCTACAACGAGAGAAAATTAATAACAGTTAGAAGAAAAATAATTAGCGATTAAGAAAATTTAATTACTGTTGATTGTTTCATAACCCAAATAAGACTTGAATGATCTGCAAAAAAAATTGCCTTAAACTAACATGAGAAAAATTCATACTTCCAAATCAACCTCTTCATCATCGTCATCTTCATCTTCTTGCCAAGGTGCATTGGGATTGAATTCATTCTTTTTGGCTAAGCCGTCGGCAATCTCATTATACGCCTTGCGTACCATTGCCCTAAAGGCACTGCGTTTCTTTGTGCGATAGTCACGGTATCTTTTTTGTAAATAATCAGCAATCTCGTTCACATCTATGTAAGTTTTGTCCTCGTTGTCAAGTAAAAACTGAAATAACGAGTTTCAAAATTACAGTCGTAAAACATTTGTCATGTGAAAAATAAATCAAACAAACAATAAAACAACATTCGGCATCGCCACGCGTACGTTGTTCTTTCTGTACTACTTTAAAAATTGCGCCAAATTATGGCGAACGTCGAATGCTCGTGGCGGTGCTCTGCAGCGAGTTACGGCTTCGCCATATCCCTATACTTCTGCTGAACTCTACGCCGCGCACGGAGTGCAAATAGCTTGAAGGAGACGCCGATTGCAGGTTAGGTGTGATTCAATTTAACATTCATCATCTAGTCGTGTTATGCACCTGAGGAGTCTGATAAATTACGGCGTAAAACTCACCGCGTAGACTCTTGAAACCATCAGTGGGTCCCTCATGACTGATCTGGGAAGTTCATCAATTCTCTGCCTGTTTGTATTCTTGCTTTTGTCCTCATTACTTGAACCTTGCAAAGGAATAATGTCGAGCGAAGTATTTAATTTGACAAATTTATTCATCACAAATTAAATCGCAATTAACTTTCACGCGTTAACAAAAATTCTCTACACCAATCTCGCCGCTCTAATCTTGAACCCGAGCAAGCTCGAAACTTTACCGAATGGCGGCGCGTTACGGGCGCATTCGGCACCAATGGCGCATTTCTTGACAATGCTATGAATAGGCGGCAGACGGCGTACGATTCGCGCCCGCCCTTTTAAATTCAATTCGAATATCCCTGTGAGAAGACTGTAATTTCACAGCAATAGAAAAATTAAAAAAAAGTATCTCTGTGAAATTAGATGAGTATTTTCTATAGCGCCACTGAATCACATTAGAAGATTTACTGCTAAGATAAAAATATTCACTTACAACTGAGATTCATTGATTCCGATTACACGCTAGGATATTTTTCCAAACTTATCGTCAAGTCCTTATACGCTTACTCTTTTCTGATTTTTAGATCCTAGTGAAGACGCAAAATGATTGGAGCACTGAATTACAGTATTCTGCTGCGCGGATCAAGACTATCCAGTTACTGGAAAGTTGCATCAAACGTGAAGTTCGACATGCCGTCGAACTCTACAACAGCAATGATGAATAGATCATTAGCAAGAGAAATGTGCAAATTTGTGCCACAAAGGTCTTCAAAATCATTAAAAGTACAGGGCTTAGACGGTATACCGCTTAGTTACGACATTATCTATACCTCACATGAATATCACACCACAGCTCAGTATTTGTTCACATATATGCCGGTTGGAGCAACAATAGGAGGTCTTTGTCAAATAGCATTGGACTTTGAAACTTTCTTTCCTGATCCGATGAGTGCTGCCTTGAACATATGGATTGCGACTTTATTTTACTTTTTAAATATCAAATCAGCTATTCTGGCATACAAGGCTCCAGTAAGAATCTATCACGACAAAGAAACAGGAATTTATAAGGCTATCTTCAATGACTGGAGGCCATTTAAGATCAGAACACTGGAGTTTAAAAAGGGATCGGTCGCACAAATTCCACCACCTGATGAATTCACTTGGTTTTCACACAGTAGATATCGTATAAACGGAGAGAATATCTACATGGTGCTCGATTTTTTTAGATACCCTAGTGATTTGTACAATATGTTTGATGGAGTAGCAGTTGAGACTGAGGAAGAAACCAAGAATGATGATTAGCCATACTAAAGTAACTGAATCATATAACTGTTGTATGAGTTTCTTGTAGTTCTTACAAACTATTGCACAGCATACAGTTTTACATGTAAGAGAGTATTAACACCAGATTTTCGATTGAATAAATTTAACACCATATTAAATTATGTTATAAAATTATCTGCAAATTTAATAAATCAGAATAACATTTTTTACTGTTGATTATTCGTATTTCTGTCCCTTTTACATTTTAAAAAAATTGATACAAAAGACTCACGTCGCATAATGAAAAACTATATGTACTTTGAAAGAATACTTAAATAAAAAAGAACCTTTTCGTTATACATTGTATAAAAATAAATACATTCATTTCTCTTACACACATCATGTCATGTGAACAACTATAAAGACGCTATTGCAAAAATAGTTGCAGTGAGATACTTTCTTAGAATTGAATTTTTCGATTTGATATTGATATGAATGCTTTATATATGAATATTTCTAATAGATTGATCATATAAGTAACGTATTATATACTGTAAGACAAAGAATGATGTATCTAAGTAAATGAAATTAATATAACTCGATTCATTTTGGTCACGATATGCATGTATATATTTTAAACCTACTTACGTTATTACAATGTTAATAATAAAATAATATAACATGACGAGTTACAAAATATTTCACTTAACTGCACTCGTCCTAGCGACGTAACATCTCTCTTTAGAATATACATAGATTTGTTCTAGTTACGTAAATTGATATATTCGCTCGTGGACCTCAGTCGTAAGAATTTGTTGGAGAGCACGTCATTAAGTTCATGTATTGTACGTAAAACTGCAATTCATGAAACATTGGATAAATTCACTGTGTATGAACGCAGCAGTATAGCTAAATGCATGAACACAATTTGCTCATACTATTTTTATTACTAATGCTAATCAAGCATTTACATATAATTGACAAATGCATTGTATTTTAAACTATCAGGCTTACTTAAATGTATGTATATCCTCTCTCTCCTTGAAGTTTTTCTCTGTATCAATATTTACGTTAAATGCACATCAATAGCTTACGTCTGAATCATTTATTGTAGGAAATTTGCAATTTTCTTTCTTTTTTTTTTTGCGTTACCAATTGATTTATACTTATTTAACTAATGGTTAATCCAGCTCAAGACTAAATAAATGGATGACATATGGTTTAGCAGTTGGATTGTTACATTGAGCAAAGCCTTTTCATATAGGTCCGTTATAACGATAGGCAAGTTCTGAGCATGCAACTTGAATTATACACTAATTACAGAGCAACTGATGTACATAAGACATCAGTGATCATCCAACAACTAGAACAATAAATGTTGAGCCTATATTCTTGTTGACATACTGTACACAAACATTATTTGATAAACGAAAACATACTATAATAAATTGGAGGATATAAATAATCCAATAATTAGTCAAATAATATTGGTAACAAGTTTCTCAAAAATCGAATCAACTATGTTCGAAATATTGATAGCATGATTCCTCTATCTACGCAAGATCTAAAAATATAATTCTCAAGTATTGCATTTATAGCCCCATAGTGAAGTTACTGATATACATAAATGTTACGTATGTGATTGCTTATTGTGAATTGTTTAAGAAAATTTAATAAATATTTTGTTTATTTTATGACTATTAAGTAAGTATTAATTTATCAGATCAGGATATCTCCAATAACGTTCTCAAGTGGCCTCAAGATGGTAAAGATTTATAATACAGCCTGTAAGAGCTAATTATAATATGAGGCAAAAAGCATTTTGTTTTTCATAAACTCTGGAACGACCAAATCTTTTTACATTAAAGATACAAGATTTTTAGAACCTTTACCCTCCATTACCTCAATCTTACTTTTCAATATAGATTTATTAATTATATCATTACCAATGGAATAAATATATAATATGTTGTGATACCATTTATTCTAGGTAATTATTTTTCATAGGAATATCATGATGTTTGCAGAAAATATTGACTCATCTTATATTGACATTCGATTACTATACGAGACTTTTCGGCATGCCCAAGGGAAAGAGAAAAAATTTCGTGCTAGAAGTTCGAAATGATTGGTAAATTTATAGCAACAGCTACGTTGGTCGGCTATTTCATTTCCTCACAAGCGCTAATGTTTCCTTTTCAATGATATGTCTCGCTGATATTCTTGTTTCAATCTAATGACATTTTACGTTTCATTACTACGCAAGATCAACACACATTTGCCGAGAGTTCAACAGAACTAGTTGGAGGATATCAGCTAATGTATTTGCTGATTGATACAAAATTTATTACTGGGTATGAAAATGTTTAGACATGATTTCGCTGTCGAAAAATATTTACCCAAAAGCTAGAATCGAGTACCAAACATAGCGGTAAGTTTTTCACGATATCTAATCTAAAATATATCCTAGCAGTTTAGAATGTGCTCTTGATATGTACAAAATAGTGTAGATTTCTGATGCTTGTTTTCCAAGGTTGGTTAAAAATCAGGAATTTATGAAAAAATAGAAACAAATTTTTCATCATTTATCTTGCACTTCCGTTTATACACTGTCGTATTGAAAAAATAAAAAAATACCCGAATTATAAATATCTTACCCAGCACTGTCAATGAAACTCAATTGACAATCATTCGTCTAACTATAAAAATCCTATATGAAAATCTGTGTCCGGCTCATTCGGAGAGCTTCCACTCATTACAGAGTTATGTCTAAGAACATGATTATGCCCAACTTCCTGCAATAGATGTACAGATGCATTACGAAATTTTTTTAGATTTTTAGTAAATTCACAACTAATATATTGAATCTAAAGCTCATATGCATACCGATGTTGATCCGATTTTAATATGAACTAAGAGAGAAGCAAGTTCAAGATCTTCACTGAAACTATTCTTGAGTGGCACACTTCTATAGCCTGTTCTCAAACATCGGACCTAAACAGAAGAATAGTCAGTTTATTTGATGAATTATTGTATCGCTTTTGTAAGAATGTATAAAATTATCGACCGCCTTAAGTAATTTCATTTCATTTAAATAGTGTGCCTGCAATTCAAATCTGCGAACTACAGCACAGAACTCATCTGCAAGTTAACCGACTCAATTCTGTTCTCAAGGAGGTGCGAGTTTAATCAAGGACTAGATCTTCCTCAGTTTAGATTGCAGACACAAATTCATTTCACACGCTTGCAGCGATTTGCTAAGTAAATCAAAAAATAGTATGACTGCATACCGGAAATGTAGCTTGCCCGATGAAATTACTTTCTCCGAACATGTCTTCATCTTGTACAACAAATCGTAACAGAGCAAAGTATGGATTTGCTATTTCAAATTCGCAGGATTCGTTCCACATCGGATTGAAACCATTATCCGCTGAAAGAAACGTAAAATATTTGCATAATGTTTTCCGAAAAAATTGTTCAATAAAAATTCGATCATACGGTGTAGAATAAAGTACTAGTAAAGAAAAAATGTTGTTTCAAAAAGATTATTAACTACATCTTACTTATTGCTTTGGTATTTAATTTTACTCCAGTATCAAAGTCCGCCCCGACAACTTCAACTTCGACAAACGGACTAGCGATTCCTCTTCCCGATTTGCTCAAATGCCTCGCACCAATAATTTTTAAATTAATTTTCATCCCGGCAACGTTATGCAATGTGTTCTTGTCGTATGGATTAAAATCTTCTCTGAACATGAACTCAGGTTTCAGTAAATACCCGCTGTTACCATTTTCTCTGAACTTTGCCTGGTTAAGCTGCATTGGCTTATCACCTGTCTGATAGTTCAGAGCTATCATCTGACTTCCAGAATTCCACATCGGCATAGGATTGTAATTGGATGAATCTATGCGCTGACCTTTCGGATACACCCGGCTGAACTGATGCTGCAAATGCAAATAATTTAAACTGGACCACTTTGAAGAAAAATATGCATAATATTCTTCAGCTGCGCAAGACCTGATACTGATTGAATAACATATATAAGTTTGGTAGGTGTTTATTACCTGGTGATATTTCAAGAAGAACTTATTGTCCTGTTGGCAAATAAGTTTTTCAGCTTTCGTTTCTGGGAAACTGCTCATTTCGTAAAAGACAAATCCCTTGGACTTGATTCCCTCCATATGGAAAGGAACTGAACGGAAATAAACCGTAAGATCAGACATTTCTTTCGCTATTCGCCATGCACGTTCCATTTTTTTGTGCTGATTTTCCTATACAAAGAAAGAATGCCGATATTATGAGTATTTAAGACAGCGTAAAAATACATTGAGAATAATGATTAGTGTATCGCTTTATGCATGAAATACTCACCCTAGCACTAGCATTTTGTGCGGCTTCTCTGATGCTCGTCATCCATTCCAGAGTAGAGTCTTTGGATTGAGCAACAACTTCAAACGTAGAACCCGTGTTCGGAGTCTGTATTCTAAGAACCCAATCTAGCACAGGTCGTTCCCTGACTGCCAACTCCACAACTGCTCCCATAATGTCCAGTGATCCCTTTTGCAAATTTCCAAGCATCATGGAATCGGACGACTATGTTGATATAATAACAGATGTTACAACGCATATAGAGTGGTCCCTTCTGATAGATCTATAAAACTACTTTTTGAAATAACTTAGATCATTTTAAGGATAAATTTCTCCCGATTTTTTAAACTCGACATTTCAGAAATCAACAAGTATCTGACTATTTGCAAAAATGATATTTTTTCCAACAATTTTCCAGCCCTACTCTTTTAATTCGTAATGCTGGTAAATTTTACATAACTTTATGAAAAAATTTATCGTTTAGGTAATATTTTAAAATCCAATTACGAAGAATATCGAGATGGACCGCCTGTCTACTTTACATGGAATGGATGTAATCGATTTCTTAGGAAACATGATAAAATTTTTTCTGACATGAAAAGCAAGACATAAAAAGAAAGCTTTTTTGCGGCGTACATAAAATTAAACGGATTAATAATCTTGTCGCATTCACATTATTTTCAATTTCTTTATTATTTTTATTTTTGTTTACGTCTGTTATGTTTTCTTGAGACCCCAATTTCTCCACGTAAATAGCAGGGAATAATTGCTGCTTCTTCCCACCGTAATCTCCTTTCCACCAGCCTCCTTCACAGCAATTTACATTCGTGATTATCGCATGTTTTGAAAAGGTCAATTCGTCATCTCTGGTTCCTTTAAAGTCGTAAATAGCTTTCACTGTCAACTAAAATCAATATAATAATCATCACTAACGCAGATCTTAACTATGAAAGTATATACGTACACATATACTAGTAAATCACGTGTTGACTTGAAGTGAATATGATCCCAGTGAGAATGTTTTGATTTGCTCCAAAAACTCCCACTTTTTATTGAATTTTTCTTTCAGATATAGATACAGTTTCCAGCAGAACTTGACGCAATATTTTTTTTTTTTTTTTGTTTTTCTCTACACAGCCCAGCCCATGTGGATTCGCCGTCATTCTATGGCCACCATCTTCGTTCGATCTGCAACTTTGGCATGTTAATCCTCATGTGACTTCGTGACCCACGTATTTTTGTGTTTTGACGAAGAACAAAAATTTACCTGTTTCGTCATTTCGAAATTTTCATGAAAATTGTGTTTTTCCATTGCAATTGGATGATTGTGGACGAGCTGGCGGCAATTTAAAGTAACCGTGAATTTTTTATTCGTGGAGAAACACAATTTCCATGAAAATATAAAAATAGCGAAACAGAGGAAAGAATTCTTTTTTCGTCAAAACGCAAAAAAAAAGGCCTCTCATGAAATCGCATAAAGGTTGACATGCCAAAGTTATAAATCGATCGAAGGTTGTCGCCATAAAATGATCGACAAATCCATATGGACTGGATCATACTAACAAAAGAAATAAAATGAAACAAAGTAGTAATTATGATCAGCATGCAAATAAATACTACAGATAAGTTGGAGCGAAACGATAATTAAAGCAAATACCAAAAAGAAATCATCAATAAATAAAATAACGATAAGTGAAAATTCAAAGATTACGTGACTACATAAATAAGACGGATAATATTATATACATGATTAAATTAAATCAGACAAATGATGTTAATAGAATAAAGCAAATAAAATATGTATTAGTTTGCGGCAAAACCATTAATCAGTGAATATGTCGAGTATTATTTTGTGTTTGATTTTATTTTATTAGATTAAATCGAATGTTTATTACATACGCATTAACTTTTTCTCAATAGCACAGATTTTCTTAATTTATATAAAGACTCTGAATAGCCCGGCGAATTAAATTTACCTGATAAAATTTGTTTTTAAATCCCCACATACTGACTGATTAATTGCACCTCTGCAAACTACGGTAAAAAGTCGCGAATTGCAGAACCTTTCAGGATTTTAAAAGGATCGGGGAAACACTTTTTGGGGATGAATATCAAGCCGTTAATTTTGTAATTTACCGGAGATGTGAAACTGCTAGGATCCATGTATCCAGATGTGCCGTAAGCCGTTCCTTCATCCGGCTCCTGAAACAGAAACAAAAACAGTTATAAATAATTTTTAGCTCAAGACAGACGATGAAAAATTTTTTAACGTGACTTACGATTTCCTCCCTATTTCTTGAATTCAAATTCCTGATATAACAGTAATAATGATAATGATGATGATAATGATAATAATAATAATAATCCTAAGGAAAGAGGCACTCGTCACACGTTAAATTCACGTATAAACATGACATCCTGCAAATAAAACTACGTAGCACCGAGAAGCTGGGCTCCACTTAAGATGCGCATCGCGTCGCATCGGATATCCTGGGTCCGGGTGATCCAGGGGTGTATAAAGGGGGACTCGCGGACCCGAGCTGTACCGAGAATGCATTACCCTCGCCTTGGGGTCTGATAGGATCTCGGAAAACCACTTAGGGACTGACAGTACTTTACCACGAGCTCGCTCGGCTCCGCGGGGGTTGTTTTGTCGTTCTTGGTACGAAACGAATACATTAGTCGACTCGGAGAGGAGAGCTCGAGATCCAATGATGATCGATCTCCGAAAAGTAAGAAGAAGAGAAATGCCGTTCCATGATACATTGTTAAAATTGAGGTACTGTTGGAGCCACAAACGAGTTAAGTTACAATCGCACCTCAAACGAAAGTCCGCAAGAACAGAGAGTTTCACTTTAAAGAAAATTCAATTTTTCACGTATAAAATAATTGCCTCTAGTCCGTTATTAAGAAGGAAAATAATCTTTGGATCAAGTAACAGCAATAATTTGTCGCTTTTTTATCAACGGATTTGCCAAACGTTATGAAAAATGATAATCGTTATGAAATTTTGCGTCACGGGTTGTACCACAAGTGAAAGTTCTATTTTTTGAACCACCTCGGGAAGAGAGCAGGCTAGAAATAGAGGAAGAAAACAAATATGGATCTTGATTTAACGTAGAGAAATAGATATAATTAAATGATTACGCGGTGCAAGTCGACCAATGCGGTAGGTACATGCGTCCATTACATACTTCGGGGAACTCTTTAACGCGAAGAGGAGAGTCTCAAGCCTCGACACGAAGTTAAACAATTCACATGACACCGCAGATCCGCACGTGCATTGAAACGTGTACCTTGTATAAACTCCGATTCTGTGTAGACATACCGTAGATGAACGTCAAGTAATCGTTTCTCTTCACCGTGAACGTGAAAGAATTTCCGTTCAAAGTATTTTCGATAGATGAGAAGTAGTTGTTTTAAACCTCTAAAGAAATCGAAACACTATCAGAAATTATTATCAAAGAATTTTAGCAAAATTTCAGATACATCTTTCCGTTGGATTATATAGTTGAGAATATTCGAATCCTTGTACCGTTGTAAAGAAACTGAAAAAACCATAAACTCTTTTATTTTTTGTTTGATCGACTTTTTCTTTCAGGACACGTTAAATTATCAACGAAACTCCGGAGGTCAATAATTTATTTCCCAATAAGTGGAACGAGCTTATTGACGCACCTGCTGTAAATTTTTTACATCCGGTATGACTATCGGACGAATGAATAAAGAATGCCATCTGATTGACTTACTGGAATTGGTTTCTATTATGTAATCGATTACGGATATTTACGTTGTATTGGTAAACGAGTTCGTTTCTATCCACGTTTTTTCCTCTCTTTTATAATATGCACATGCGCCATTAAACGCAATACGCACTTCCGGTTCTCAAAGTTGAGTTTTTTGATGCAGGAAATATGCAGCAAACGCTCAATCTTTTAAACAGTTTCCATCGGGTAGGTAACATTCAGAAACTATTGGAATCCAAAGAAACGCTTTCATGAAATACAGATTTTTTAAAAACGTGGAATACCTCCGATTGCATAAAATCGCAGAATATACATTGGACAGGAGTAAGGAAGTTTTCAGTATCTAAATAAAATACCAAAACAATGTTATAACATTGCAGGAGGATGAATTCCCGGTATTTTAGAAGCTTCCACAACCTTAGCACAATATTTATAAACGCTGTAATGTGATAAACAATATACCAACAGATAGAAAGGTTTTCCGCAAACAAATTTCTGCATAAATCAAATCAGCATGACGCGTAATTCGAGATAATAATCACGGTATTAAAAAGGAAGAAAATAATTAAAACCGTACGTTGTTCTCTTCGTTTAGAAAAAAAAAAAATCTTCGATCCATCTCCTATTTACCGTAGATCAAGCCTGCATCAAACGTATAATTGTGTGCTTAAATACGCACGGGGAATTTTTCTGTCAGCTGCATCCTCGATCCGCAGGTACAATTATATCGTTGCATGTAAAATCGCATAACCGACGCGCAGACAGAGACTAAGGAGCGATCATTATTCAAGGCAGGCAAAAGGTGAAAATTGCAGATAATCGCCGACTATTGTACCTGAGAAACCCTGTTCTCGTTATACCTACGCGATCCTACCAGTTCGACCGGTATTTTCACGCGAGGTCGCTTATACATAACCCGCAGGTAGTGTGCAAGCCCCTCATAGTCTAGGGATAGGAAGAGACAGTCATCCGTACATGACAACCTGCCTCATCACGGGCTCACCTGTGCCTTATTCTTCTACCTACACGTGGATACATACAGTCGGACCTTCCGCGACCTTTTTGCCCCTGGGTTGATATTTTTTAAAGAATTTATGACCCACCCGAAGGGAGAGAAAGGCAAAGGTATTATAGGAACGAAGAGAAGAAGGGCAGCCGCCCCCGTCAAATATCTTTTGTTCGGCAACACCTGTCGAGTATAAATTTTCCATGTCATAAAAATGAAAATCGAATTTTGCGCCATCATTTTCACGTTCACCGTGCATCCCTCCGTCATTTTATCTCCCTGTGATCTTCTTCTCGTCGTACCATTTTTAGAAATTTTTTTTCTTTTCCGTTACTCGCTGTTCGTGGAGGTCAAAGTGATTTATACAACAAAATCTGGTTTCGAGCTCGAGCTGAAACGATTTCTCTGTATAAGGAAATCGAGGAAACCAGACATTGAGAATCACTGTAGGGTGTAAAAAGACACGTTGAGTTATTTGTACGGTACGTTAACAGTGACGAACGACGCCGGGAAGAAGACTGATCAAAGAATTCCGTGTAGAAGGTAATCCATTGATCACGCAATATAAGGTGCTGAGTCAGAAAACGACGAGATCTTAGATACTTGGTACAAGATTTTCACGTGCTATTCAGATCTAATTGCCATCTCATTGTCAGGCTCTCAGGTCAATCCTCGTCGATCGAAAGTCAATTTCTCACCTTGGACGATAAGAAAAAAAATTTTGTGAAAAATAAAATACTAAAAAACTTGTCACGCCGATTTTAACTTACAACGGAGTTTGAATTAGTTACAAATATCGTAATAGAATCACGCAATTATCTAGGAGCTCCAATTATACATACGTATACTCGTAGAGTTGTTTTCATTTTCCATATTTTAATCACTCGAAGCCACCGCAATTAGCTGAGGGAAACGGAAAATTTTAACTTCCGAAGCAAAGGGAAAAATCCTGTAAGTGTAAACAGCGAGCATAGATTATTCCTACCGCAACTGCGTCGCACGTGATTTTTGCAAAATGGTTTAATCTGCAACCGCATGTTACGCACGATCCTTATAATATTGTTTTACATAGAGACAGAATATAAATGAAACTAACTTTCCGAGAGTCGACGATACAATTCCACGATTTTTGTATATGATCCGTAAGCTAAGCTCGGATTCAGATGTGAAAGATTATTCCATTAGAATAATTATATCCTGTAAAAGCTACCTGCCCCGATTGACGATAAGGTTTAAAAGGACGGAGTCACGGCATTCTGCTTCCTGACTTCTGCAGGGCCGCACTTGTTACCTTCTCAAATAAGGGACGACCCTTCGACCGCGTTCTGAACCGTGGGAGTATTTTCAAATGCAGAATTATGCGATGGATTGCGCACCGGAAAATCTCTGCCTGCGGCGGCAAGAAAGTCTGGTCTATGATTTTACCGTCTCGGAGTCTCAACCCTCATTTTTAAGCTAGTTTCCCAGCAGTGTTGAAAAAAAAGAAAGAAGACGCCTCACCTCTGAAAGCATTTGCAAGGTGCATTCGCAGAGGCATGTCGATCGTCCCTTTGGTCGGGGATATTTGATTGTCCTGGAGATTCTCTTTATCCGTTTTCTCATTACTCCGGCAATCGTAGTTATACGTGCTTCGAATCGAACGCCTCGCGAAATGACCGCAAGACCGTATCCGCACTGCCAAATGCCGCTTCTTGCTAAACATGATCTCGTTTCTGGCTTCCTTGAATTTCAGAGGCTGGTAGAAGAGAAGCAGCAGCTGGTGAAACGCGCGAGCGAAGATCAGCCACTTGAACGATCCTTTTCCTTTCTCAAGTGACGATAAATATCGTCGTGTGCGTAAAATGCAGACGCGTCGTATGTTCGTCCGTGTGAATTCTTCCGCTTGTCGTTAAGTCGAGTCAGCTCAACTTCTGCGGTGTCAAAGACTAAGCTATCGGCGACCGCGATGACGACGAAAATGGTCCGTGGTTATTCGAACACACGTCACGTTCTCGTCGTTGATGCAGCAGCTGCAAACTCATCTATCGGAGGAATTTATGAAAGAATATATGCGAACTGCGAATTCCGTGTAAAGTGAATAGAAAATAATAAACACGCGAAATTTTGCAAACATGAATCGCCATTGTTGTTTCTGTGTGTTGACAATTATAATTTAGAGCACTTCGCTGTTTTGAAAAATTTCGACAACGCGTGATTCGTAGCTGCAACCAATTCCTGATATATTGTTTACCAATACCGTTAATTATCGAAGTGTAAATAAAGCGACAGCAAGACCAGCAATGAGATCCATTTTCCTATTCGCAAACTAGTTATCGCCACTAAAAATTTCGTGATATTATTGCTCTGTAATTTTTGTTTTTCTTTTCGATGTTTATACGTGCAACCAACCACATCCTCGAATCTGGTGGACAAAATCGGAGGTTTTGATTTGTTCGACTTGTTCCCCCATTTATCTTGTAACGTATCATGCAGATATTTCCATTAGACAAACCGAATTTCCGAGTTTAATTGATCTTTTACTTGCAGCGAAAATTCGTCGCTGTATTTTTAATCGCTGCTTATGGTTTTTGGATCGACAAAAAAGGATTGAAAAATATACATATGCACACATATTGGTAGAAAAAAAAAGCAACGAGGTGCCGACGCTCTGGAACTACTACTTCTTCGACGACGCTTCTGGAAGGGGAACACATTTATACCTAGCAGGCGTTCCAGACATGCAGTCGGGGTTAGTTTGTAAAAAGACGCGACCGAGGTTGGATCGTTGGGCGTGGTGTACCTGAACCGGCATAATCTATCCACCTGCAGACACGGACGATTCGAGAAGAGTGCATCGACAGAAATCGGTCGGGAAAATGGATGTATCGTGGCTGGTGAGTAGAGGCTGCGATCGCGATCTATTAATCAATTAGCACATACTCGGATAGTGGGTGAAAAATTCATGCTTCGTAGTTCTTCGATCTTCAGTTCTCTGTCCCTTGTTATTCGATATTTCAAGCCAGCGAAAATATCTAACAAGAAGAAAGAGAAAATTCTTTCACTGATTTTAATGTTTTTTTCGCTTCTGCACAGATCGGCTTCTTCCTAGGAATCGAGTTCCTCTGCGACCGGACAACTCTCGCTCACATCTCCGTACTCTCGATCCCTAGGGATGCTATTGTGAGTCTATAAGTACAATTGTGTGTGTTCAACATCCAGTTATAATTTAGTAGAATTACAAAAAATAAAAATAAAAATAAGTAAGTAAATAAACGATTAAAACCGGAATCATACATCACCGCCAAGTTTGGGAATATGATTTCAGATTCTTATACACGTATACGTCGCATATCTAAAACGCGAGTCAACCTGTTATTACTTTGGTCTCTTTGAATCCGTAATGAATACCTGCGCAGTCTCATTTTTTTTTTTTTTTTTTCTTACTTGAACTGTAAGACCCTTGTTGTAACCAATAAGGGTGGGAAAGATTCGAATTTTTTTTACGAATTGAAGTAGCACAAGAAAGAATTCCTTGAGGTCGAATTAAAGCATTTAATATTGCTAAACCTAACGAGAACTTGAATTCCCATTCCTTTTCAATTCACCTTATATACGTTAGAAAACAAAGAATTAGAAATTGTGATCTGATTCGTCCCTGCAGGGCTCTGGAACGCAGTACCGATTCCAATACTTCGTGCGCGACGAGCACGGGGATTACAAAACTCAGGAAGAAGCTGGAGAAGGTGGAAGCGCACGTGGAAGCTACGCCGTCGAGGAGCCGAACGGTGAATTGAGAATCGTCCAATACACGACGGACCTAAGCGGCGGATTCAAGGCGCACATAAAGGTGGATCACGCGGGAAAATCGCCGTCAAAACTCCAGGAGATCGACATACCGGCTGAGGAGATGCGGAAGTTGATGAACGAGAACCGACGGAAGAAGGCGGAACCGGACGTGCCGGAAGTGAAATCGTCGAAAAGCTACGTTCTCGGTCCGCCCCGAAAAATGTCCGACATTGTGATGGAGCAGGCGGCAGCGATCAGGGAAATTATATCCAAGGAAATAAAGGCGGAGGAGGAACGCGAGGGAAAGCGGAAGGGCAGCGAGAATCTGATGGATGAAAATCTTGGATCGACGGACGTCGTCGACTGCGACGAGGAGAAAACGGGCGCAAAAATTTCGGAAATACCGCCTCCTCGTATTTCCTCCTCTCAAGTTCAGGACAAGACAAAAACAACGCCTCCTTCTTCGCGCCGTGGAAGCGAAGAAACGCAGGAGCAATCCGTCGACGAGGTCGACTCACGGGACGAAGTTTGCGGATCCGGAGGCTGTCAGTCATATTCCGGCGAAAGAACTGCCAAGACAGTTTCGATCAAGGACCAAACACAGGGAAAAAACAATTTCCAGGTTCCGACAGACAACTTAGAGATCGGGAAGATCGGGACAGAGACCGCGAATCTCCAGGAAGGGGATCCGCAGTCTCCGTTGGTCCGCGCCGCCGTGACTTCTAGAAAAATCGACGAGAGTCCGAGTCTCCCTCAGGTAGCAAAGCCGAGTCCGGAAGTTTCGGGAGGCCCCGTGAAAAATTTCACCTTTAAGAACCGCATAATGTTTTACAAGCCGGCGGATAAGAGTCCGAACGGCTCTCCGAATCCGAATCTGCTCAGAACGTCCGACGGCGTTGAGAAGTCCGTAAATCTTGCTGGAAACTTGGCCAATGAGAATCAAGCGAGCACCGGAGGACTAGAAGAAATAGTCCTATACTCGCCGCAGGCGGAGAACGGAGACCAGGGCGATCGGAAGCGCAGGTTCATCAAGGTGCCCTACGAAGTGTTGAGACCCTACTTCGCCGGCGTGCAAGAAGAGGAAGAAAAGAAAATGACAAAGTGATTGATCGAATAGAGAGAAGATATTATTGTAATAATGAACAGATTTATAGTGTTGCGAAGAATTTGCTACAACACAATGCTGCGTAATTACAACGATATACATACTTACCTTACATACGTAATACGATTAATGAATTTGTGATTTACACAATACGATAGTATTTTTAGACGTACTGTACGTATTTTTTAAATATTCATTCGAAAAATTGTACTGGAATTTATATACATTTTTTATTCATAATAATTTACGTTCCGGTTACTTATATACTTATATCGATTCCTCGAGGCATAACGTATATAAAGTTGAAATTTATACTTTGAGTTGAATTTTAATTTTAATAAATTACAGCTGCCTCGAGTTATGAAACCGCAGAAAATAATGACATTTAGAAACTTCAATTACTTGTATATTACTCAGCCGTGGATGACTCCACGCGTTCGTCTAATTTGGGCATAATTTCGTATTTTAATATTTAGAAACCGATGACTTAACGGTGGTGGTGATGATTTTAGTAAATGGGTCGGTGCCACGTGCAATTTTGATAATAATCGCGATGGTTTGTGAAGTGCGACCACAACACACAACCTGTGTTCAAACGACTGATGATTTTACACACTGTACAGTCCAAACTACGTAAGATATACAGTGTATACCGTTGAATTTTACTTATAGTAAATAAATAAACAGTTGAGTGAATGAATAAATGATCAAACAAACAACCGTCGTATTTTTTGGTAAACCCGTCATGTATACGAGGAAAAGAAACGAAAAACTTTTAGGTACATAATGAAATTTATAGAAACAATATATTAGATAAAATGATAAAAAAAAAAAAGATTGACACTCACCAGACCAGCTCGGCGCAACATATTCTGATTAACAGGATCGGTGAGCTTAATTTTCTTGTAGAGCGGATGCCGTTCGTAGTAGCTAATCAGCTCAACCAAACTCTCAAACTGGACTGTTCCAATAGTGTAAAGACGACCGTCCTGCTTTATTCTACAATGCTTGATCTTTCTTTCTGCCCTGGAATGAACAAAAGTTAGAAATCTAAGTATCGATATCTGTTACCAGTGACAATAAAATTAGGGCTTAAGGGTAAGAAAACAGGGCATCTCTGCATCGGCAAAAATGTAAATGTGAGAATAACACAATTGTTTAAAATTTACCTAAAGGAAATAGCGTATGAATTGACTTCCTTCTCACTAGGCCTGACCAGAAAGACTCCGTCGGCAGATACTCGTCTCAGCATATCTTCCGCTTCGCCACGAGTACAATCGGCATGCCACCATTCCTTTTCTTCGTGTTTACTTGGCTGAGGAACTGGCTCTCGTAGGGTTATCAAAAATTCCTACACCCCATGAAATTACACAATTGATAAGTCAGGGTATTTTATCACTTGCCGTAAAATGGTACGAAAGTTGATGCAATATCATCACACAACTTTCAAAATATCACGTGCGACATTTTTTTGTTACACAGGGGTAAAAACCGAGGAAATTCAGTTACTTCAAGCCCCCTATTTTTGAGTATCTTTATAATACTAAAAAATATGAAATCAAAAGAGAAACGTTCAAAATAATTACCTGAGTTCTAAGCGGATGATTACGGTAGTGAGTAATTAGACTATAGAGACTATCGAAACAGTTCGTTTCTATCAAGTAGAATTTGGTTTGACCCATGTGTTGCTTGATCTTAATGCGGCCGTGATTGACCGTGCCCTGCCTCCAAAATGAGAGACAATAATCCCCTACAAAAGTGAAACTTTGCCTGACTAGGAACGTGCCGTCTCCTAAATGTGAATAACGTCTGAGTAGTTCCTCAGCTTCTTCCCTATCTCTTCCCAGCTTTCCATGAAACCATTTTTCTCCAAAATGTAATTCGTCGTTTGGTACGCCCTTTCAGTAGAGAAACAAAAAGGAATCATATTTCATAATTTCATATCAATATCATCAATAGAATTTACGTGCAAGGACAAAAAAATTTTGAAGATTTCACATCTCCTGTCGTGAATACATGAACAGCACTTTTTTGGAGTTAAATCTACAGCAATTGTGGCAACATTTACAAATCTGATAAAAAGAGTTACGAAACCAATGGTAAGAGTGACAACATCCTTAGATAGATCTACCAAAATTGATGTAGATTTGACTCTATGGAAGTGCTATCCATATATTCACCACGACAGATGTAAAATCTAGATTACATTTTTTATCCGTGTGCGATTAAATTTAGACGTCAACCAATGGATCGAATTTAACGAATCCGCACTCACTTCTGGTGGCCTGTGAATAACGCCTTCTTCCTCGTCATCGTGATTTGCCTCTGGAGGTTTCGAAACTGTATCTGTATAGTACAACTTCTGGTCGGTTAGAACAAAGAAGTGAGGATTCCACACTTTATCAATTGGATCTTCAAGGTATAGGATGCCCTTTTTGGTGGTATTTCTAAGATCCATTTCTTGCTTACTGTCATCATTTTGGGAAATGAACAGATTCTCGTCTACTCCATCTGGAAGTTTTTTATGCTTCAGTAAAATTCTTCGCCGCAATGCGTCCGGTGATGGAAGAACAGTTTCGTTTTTATCCACGCGCTGGGTTACCAGCATATCACCAAATATGTCCCGCATCCAACTTGCCATTTTACGCTGCTGAGGTAACGTACAGTTATCCTCAATCGAAAGAATGACTGGAAATCTGTAAAGAGAAATTGCGGAGACATTTTGTAAGGATTTGACTATTGTTCCTCTACCAATAATTATTTTAGGGTTGATCTTACTCAGATGTAGCAAAGGCGTGTTCCTTGATCGTTTTTATAACGTCCACAAACTTGATCTTAGTTGTGAAAGTGTGTCCATGATAAATAAACGGCATTCCATCTGCTCCGTCCCAGCAATCTAGTTCAATACATCTACAGCCAGCCCGCAGAGCTCTGACATATGCTTGACAGCTACTTTCACTGAATATTTGATCACCAGTCAAGTACCTGTTTTAATTTTTAACTAATTATGAAACTGTTCCAAGTGCATCACACAGTAAATGATATATTGAGAAAGGTAAACCGGAAAAGGTGGGCTCACGTGTTGTGAGACGACGCAATCCAATAATCACTCAAGGGTTTGGTCATGTCGTGCGTGACTTGATCATTCCTAGCATCCCAAATTTCGTTTTGTTTAGAGTATAAAAAGTCGATGAACTCTGAAAAGGTGAAGTATGGCTCCTGAACGTCCCTTTGAGGATCCTGAAGATATTCTCTTATGAAGCGAGATACTTCCTGTTCCACATTTCCCAATGAATCCTGTTGCTCTATTAGTAAGAAGTTGCGAAACGCTTGAAGAGTGACTGTTTGTCCCCTTTCCGAATAACCCACCAATTTATCCCAATCAGCGAAGTTCTAAGTGACAAAATACCTTAGGAATGATTGCTATAAAATCAAACGTGAGTGAGGATTTCAACCATACATACATTTGCAATATTATCAAACATCAGCTTGTAGTAAAGAGTAACAAAGTCGTCAAAGCCCAACTCTGTTCTGTTCCCTGTATCGACTTCTTCAAACATCTCTCTTAGCTTGTTGGTCATAATCTTACAGTTCACTCTTGGTAAGAAGGCTTTGACATCCTTCAGAGTGACCCTATTAATGAAACTATAGTTAAAACAGTTGAATCATTCATCATTTACTTCAAATAATTATCATGCAGAATTTAGAACTAACGGACATATTCATTCATTCACATTCCTCGCGTTACGAGCTACAAGACTAAGCTTTTCGTGTTCTGGTGAACTGCGCTTGCATTACAGACCAATAGATGGAGACTATTGATTTTCTCTGCTTCTCTTGCGTATAGTTATTGATAGATAAGACAGTTTATCAGGTAGACTAATTCAGCGTATTATCTGATATTGATTCGGCTGGGAATTCTAATGCTATTTCTATTACTGGAAAACCACATAAGGATATAATAGTTCAGATTGGATCCCGGATATTTTCTTTAGCTGAACTTTCAGTATTTAGCAAAGCTTATGGAATAAGTTGACACAGATAATATCAAGCTTTTATTAGTTGCAACTTACGTCTCCCTGGTGTTCTCCATCGAGTAAAACTCCTTCCTCAGCCATCTTTCAACTTGCAGCGGATATGGAGCATTAATGGTATCTTGAACCAAATGACGGAGGCCTCGCACCCAGAGCTCGCACTCTGTTTCACTAATTGCTGAAGAATCAATTCAATTGGTTACTAGCACAAGGAACAAAGGTAGAATCTGAATCTTGTAAGATGTATGAGATGAAACAATATAGTATAATATCATTTGTATACCAAATTTGACATAATTAACATATTTTTCAACGGTCTTTCTTACCAGATATAGATAACGTCTTAAGGCGAAACTCAGAACCATAGTAAACCACGAAGCATCTCATGGATTCTATTTTTTTAGAATCCTCCGGCCACTTGTCAAACTCATCATAATTTTTTCCAATTCTTACTTCCTTAATCTCCCTTATTTCAACTGAAAAAGCATACGTATGACAAAATACAGAAGCGCACATGAAAGCAAACCCTTCTGAGGTTCGTACCTGCGCCTTCGAATGGTCTGAACGTAGCACTCCTTGACCAAACTATTTGCCTAGTTTCTCTACGTATCAACAGAGTCTTCTTCTCAGGTCTCTTGCGAAGGAAAAATCTGGTAACCACTGTTCCCCGTTCCAAACGACTTATGATCTGCTCCATCTCTGGTATTCCGTTCATCTTGCCGAAAATTTGGTAACAATCTGAAGTAATGTGAACAAACTGGATAGTTTTAAAAATGAATTTGGGTAATGAAAGACACAAATGGGAAACGCTTGTGACTATAACAATTTCTGTTTACGAATTTTACGACCTTTATAATACCAGTAAATATTTTTTGATACATCGGAATTTCGAGCTAACCTTGAAATCATTCACAAGTACATCGAAGACTGGGAAATTAGAAAATCAATCGAAGTGCGAGTTACTGCAAGTACATGCGATTGTTATACCCCATGTAGCAAGGCAAAACATAACCAATAATGGAAAACTCTCTCGCGTTAATTTCACCACTGTAAACAATTGTAATTTTGATGTGTCACACCACGAACCTTTCACACTCTCTATTTAAGACGTAACTAGCGTTATAATAATGTTTGCAGCAAGCAGAAGTCACTTTTTCGGTGTTATTATTTTACAATCGGGTTACATTGTATCATAAAATTCAGCGCCCCGTTTTTTCAGTTTTCTTATTTTCATACAAACAGCATTAAAATAAACTTTCCATAACATGCATGTACGTACACTCCGCATCGAGGAACGTTTCTTTTTTTTATTTTTTTCAAATAGGCGATATTTTACCTTATATTCTAATGAGGAAATATATTGCACGAACTAAATGCGGTTAAAAATGAGACCGTTGTATCATATATCCGCCTACTGTCATCAACTGTCACATTGTCGAAGAAGTATTCAGCCGCTGTGCAATTAAGCTCCCGACAAACATATCGAGCAGCAATATCCGTATAGTTTCGGTACATCCAATACCCACTCTAATACGGCACTACACGTATGTCGTACGATGTACGCATTCGTGCATAGAAATGGAATAGTCAAATAGTGTAGCGCGACGTACGGATGCGTGCACTACTTTAACTCCGCAGGAACCAGCGGAAGGCAGCGGGCAACAACACCAACTGTTTTCTCCTCTGATTTTAGCTTTGAGTTCGAAACTCACGGTTCGAACGCGATTGAAATCGCCTGTTGGCGATTGGTAAGTACTTATTCGCCTTTGCGCAAGCGACTTGCGAACGGCGCAACTGCGGCTGGCGGGCGCCGTCGGTTCAATTCGATAACAAGAAACTCATTGCCCAGGTAACTCCTGCAGTCGTGACTGCGTATAACCAGCAGCGATATTTGACGAAATCAGTTCGTCTGCACAAATTTACCGAATGAGCTAATATTCACGACCGTGCAATAATTTTTCTACGACTCAGACGCTCAAAATTAACGGACATTACACTTCCGGGAACTGGGTATAACATAACTAGAACATCGTGTGATTCAAGTTTATCAAGTTTAATTACAGTATATAATTTGTAGTTATAAATCGGAGTATGGATATACTAGTAATTTTATTCGGATATGGATAAAATATAGTTTGGAATTACGTTTCAAACGACGAAAATAAACAAAAAAAAACAATCACAGGGAATCGAAAGTCGTAACGATGTCAATATAATAAAATTATTGATACTGCATACTGTACTGACTAGCGCTTAAGCTGAATGTATGAGATAACACATTCTTCTGACCCTAATTACGAACAGGATGCGACCAGAGGACATACAGTTATGCACTGCAAAGCTGAATTCCTTCTAATTCGACCATATTATTCTCAACGCGTACTGAAAATGAGAAATATAATATTTTCACGTAAGGAATCGAGACGCATTTTTCGAAGCATCATTCGTCTCAATCTAGATGCATTTTGCCACGTACTAAAGTAGGTACTCAAACTAGCCGGCAAGGAGTACTCGCATCTCGTTTTCACTCGTCAAATTTAACTGGAAACGACGTAGGCGTGCCTGAACTTCACTCTGATGAGCCGTCAGAGCTTCACGGACTTGTCGCTCCCTCAGCACGTGGCAGCAGCTGTCGGTCAGACACCGGATTTTGATGGAGCTTTCTACCAATCGGGTGCTTTCGCTTCCCACCGTATTGCTATTTTCCGTGCTTTGATTCGCCGATTGATCTCTTGTACCTGCATGTGGCACCGAGAGAATATTCTGATGCAATAGACGTCAGAAAGTATTTTTCATTCTTCCGACAAACCAGTTAAATATATTCTCGAAATAACCAAATTACGTACAAAAAGAAAAGTTCTCTGTTTCTTATCAACATGACCGAAGAGGATTCGGTATGTATTTAATGAACCAATATTTGTGACTGGATAAGGTTCACTAACAGTGCACAGATTGAATGGCACAACGTGTTCCCATTTACGCATTTTTCATATATTACACGCTTCTGTAGCCATTTATTCCCCCGAATGTGGCGAATATTGCTTGGCTTTACGTCCAGTTTACATGACTCGAATCAGAAATTTTTTAATAATACATCGCAAACACAACCTCAATCCCGTAGCAACGTATCACGGATTATCAGGCAGATTTCCATGCGTCCACGTGATCTGTGTGGCTGTGGTCTGAGTTACAACAATCATTCTTGATATCCGTGATAATTTGGATAAAGCGATAAAATAGAACTATAAACACCCTTCTTGCGTATTGCATGATGTATCATACATTCATTTTTTTCCTGCGTAATACTTTATACCGATAATAATTCATAGGACAATCCATGCTTCTCAAGCTAAAAATATGCTTAAATTTATTCATTGTCGACGGTACTTATATTTTTCTCAATAACAGTATGATTTTATAGATTCGTTTCCCCTGTGATTTTCACTATATAGATAGGACCGATAGTTAATGAAACTTAAATTTTTCAGATCTTTGATCCTACTATGAAAATAAAGAAGAAAAAAAAGAAGAAGACTACTTTCGATCTCGATGCTGCAATGGCTGAGGGCGGCAGCGGTGGTGAAGCCACCGAGGGCATCGGTGATAAGGAAAATCAAGAGCCAGAATCGGGAGCGATAGATGACGACGAAGGCCTTGATCTAGAAAATTTTGGTAAAAAAAAGAAAAAAAAGAAGAAGGCATTCAATCTAGATGAACTCGATATGGCTCTCCCAGAAAGCAAGAAGGAAGTAGGTGTTACGTGCCGAATGATTTGAAAGTTATATGAATTTTATTATAGCGATGAAATGAAAGTCTATAATTGTTGAATTCTTGTGTTCGCTGTTTTTATGGAACATGATTTAAAGATATAAAAACATATCACAAGAAATACATCTCGAAAGACATAGCTGCGATTTCTTGAGTGACTTCAGGATCGCAGATTCATTTGGTGAAGTGATTTGACATTTTGAATACTTACCCTATTATCTTAAGGATGGCGCAGAGCCAATCGGTGAAGATGGGCCTGCGGAAAGTAACTTTGACCTGGATATGGAGTTCTCGGGCAAAAAGAAGAAGAAAAGGAAGAACATTCTTGATAACCTGGTAGCTGAAGAGGAAAAGAAGGAAGCAGAAGATAGGGAAAATGGTAAGTATTGATACTAAACTCTGAAAAAACTGTTTTGCTACGAGTTGCTTATCGTGTATTCTATCTGTTAACATGCTTCACTGAATCTGAGCGAAGTGTAGAAACTGGTAAGACACGTTGGTCGACTAGATAACGACTAGTATTTGTTTTTGCACTAAAATGCTTGTTTTTATGCTTTCTTAGCCGTTTGTGTCACAATTCTACTTTCGCTGTTTAGTTTAATATTTACCTTTTCGTGTCACGTTTGTACTTGCTACAAAGTAGTAAACCAAAATAGGGAAGTATTAAATTTATATTTTCTTTCTCATGGTAATGCTATTAAGAAATTTGTTACCACTTTAGTCACATTTTGATGACTCTTTTCCATTGTACCAGTCGAGGACACCACGTCGTGGCTTGGTTCAGACAGAGATTACACATATGATGAGCTACTAGCCAGAGTATTTGAAATAATGAGAGAGAAAAATCCTGACATGGTGGCTGGAAAGAAGCAAAAGTTTGTCATGAGGCCCCCGCAAGTCGTACGAATCGGCACCAAGAAAACTTCTTTTGCAAACTTTACTGAGGTATTGAATTGTTTAACTTTTTGATGTAACAGTTTTAAAACTAAATGCATGGGAATAATCAATATGTCAATACCCTACTTGCGAAAATTTGAAACGAAGTGACTTTTTTTTTCCTTCTTTCATTTTTTCATAGATTGTAAGTATATTCTCGCAAAATATTCAAACCTGAAGCCCTCACCAATGAATTACAATTTGCCATAGCTGCAGAATACCCTTTTGTCTGAAAAATTAAACGGACCCTTTATTATCTTTCCCAGATTTGTAAAACACTGCACAGACAGCCGAAGCACTTACTGGACTTCCTACTGGCTGAACTGGGAACCAGTGGATCTGTTGATGGAAATAGTCAGCTTATTATCAAGGGTCGCTTCCAGCAAAAGCAGATAGAGAATGTACTAAGGAGATACATCAAGGAGTATGTTACGTGTCACACGTGTCGCTCCCCTGACACCATATTGCAGAAAGATACTCGGCTATTCTTCCTTCAGTGTGAATCGTGTGGGTCTAGGTGCTCCGTCGCTAGCATCAAATCTGGTTTCCAGGTAATTTATGAACAAATTTTTCGTTCCATCTACTGGACAATATACAACAGTTGGTATTGACATTTGTTTTTTGCTTTCAGGCTGTGACTGGAAAGCGTGCGGCTATCAGAGCAAAAACGACTTAGACACACTTATGGTGATAATGAGCGCGAAAGAAAACACAAACCCAAAATTATCACGTACGTTATTATTCTCAATAGAAAAAAAGTTAAATAAAACATTCAATACATACAAAGAGCTGCTAAATCGAACTTTTACAATAATTTTACCGCGTACGTAAATGTAAAGAGTGTATGTTATGTACTGTACCTTTTGTCACCTTGTACATAGCCTTACTACAATAATAATAATAATAATCAAGGTTTTAAATAAAACGCTGTTCAAACTGCAATTCGTAAAAGTAATGCTAAGAAATATTATACTAAATCAATTTCCAACAGTTGCAATATATAATCAGATGAATTAAATTGATGTCATGAAGTGTTCACGTTCGTTTCTTATAGGTAATGTACACATCTGTATTTACTAGCCAATAAATTCATCTCAAAATCATCTACGTTGAATATTCTCATAAATGTTTCTGAAACTTGAATTTATTAATTTATCATGTCTAAGTTCAAATTCAAAATATCCGAACAGTGCAACGTAAGCAGCGATCAGGCTTCGGGTCAGGTTAAATGTACGCGACAATCATGCCATAATTACATTGTCACTACATGATATCGAGTGCATGGCGATATAAGTAACCAGTATGGAAATTTTCCACCGCTAAAATGACAGTTGTGAGTAAATATTTACAAATACATTGTACGAGTTGATTGGACAAAAGTAGAATATATTCATATTTATTTATTTCATGCCATAAATGTATTGTACTGAACATAGATCCAGAACCATTTTCATACTAATCGTCAATTTTTCGTTGACGTGATTCTGCGAAAGTGAGTGGTGGCGTCTCTGTATGTATAAACAATCGCCAATCGGTAAATCGTCGAGACGCCACCATCTTGAAAGTTTACCTCCAGTTTAACCGCCGAAACTTTGCGTGCTATTCGCATCGTTGATATTCAGTCCTTGTTAAAATGAAAAAAGTTTGCAAGGATATTTCGGCCCGTATATTTGATCCTTTGCGTGATGGGGAATTTACGCGGCGTATAATCTGTCAATTGATACCGCGAAGCGCTTCAGCTAATGAAGTCTGCCGATTCAATTTTCATTCGTTGTGACCTGAAGTAAGGTAAAGTTATACATTTTTTTACCCAACTCTAGATTCCCTGTACCAGGTTCTCGAGTTAAAATGAAGTCTCGTTGAATATTGCAAAACCCAGTACATTTCAAAGTGCAGTTCACTCCAATTTGCGTGCGTAAAATTGTCGCGGTAAACAGTGATCGTTCGTGTTGTCCGTAAGCGGAACCATCAATGATGTCGTCGCAAAGATCGTCAACTTAACCAGTGATTTCGAACAAAGTATGTATAAATTTTTCAATGACTTTCAGAAGAATATAACATTTATTTAGCGACGCCTACATAAGTATAAAATTTATTTCTGTTTATTCGTTGATTTCGAAGTGGATACACATCAGATGTCGAAGTTTAAACAAACAATGTGTTACGATACAGCATAAGTGAGTCGCAAGAGTTTAAGATTCGCAATTGCCATTGGATTTCAGCTTTTTAAATATATTTTACTCGCAGCCAGTGCCATAAAATACCAGTAATGGAATGAGACGTGATATTCCTGACAGGATATTAGTCGGTACTGCAGAACGCATACTGGCCGGTTTTTCTCAGACACATCGTTAGCTTGCAATTCAATTCTTCTGACCCGCAAAGCCCCGTGAAAGCCTAGCTCTCTTTACGAGGATACGATTTACTCAATGACGAAAACAAACTTTATTACCCAACTGTCTACAAGGCACATCTTTGATACTGTAAATTTACCTGTCAGTCCATGTTTCAATATGTTACAAGTCTGTTCTATACCTATAAAGTTTTGCCCATCACGTGGTACGTTTATTTGTACAAATATTTGGATACTCGCGTAATATTGACTTACATTCGAAGTGAATGAAATTAACAGATGTTCTTTCAGAAAAAAACGGATAAATATTTATATACATTATCAATACATAATTACCTATATACTGTTCACCGATAATACCTATTTTTGTAGTTGAAAACATTTCTGTATACCAATAGACCATTTTTAAAAACGTGCCAATACATGTCTTCAACTGTTAAAAATTTGCAAAGCTGCGTGGGTTGTTTCGTCGCAAGTCTTTTTCATTCGCAATCTTCTCACGTCACCGCGTCGCTCCATCTGGTAATTGGTTTAATAGACCAATTACATACTTCTTCCACATATCGCAGCTAGTAAATTACATTGTCAATTGCTCTTTGAATGTCGTAGCCCATTGTTCGCAGAATTCTTACGTAAACACTGATAAGCCACAGTCGAAAACTTTGAGTCCTGAAACGGGACAAATATAACCATATTGACGTAAAATAGGTGCATTGTGCAAAGATGGATTAAAAAATGTATTGATCTTCTCTTACCACAATCTCGTTTCAAACCAAATCGAACTCGCTGTCCCCGATATTCTTTTCCACAACTTCTGATTGGTTGTTCTGTGTTTGCCAGACACGGCTAGCCTAGCCAATGCTCGATATCTGTTTACTGGATCACCATGTTCACGTGCAATAGCTCGAACAGTATTCAAATTTCTGAAATGCATGAACGCCGTTCTACATAACATACTACAAAACGAAACGCAGAGATCGTGAGAATTTCAATCGATAGTCAAGCGTGTAAATGAGAATTCACCTTATCACCAGCATCAAGCTACTAGGCATTGCCCTCAATGCAGCCAAGACTTTATCGAATCTCTCTTTAGCTTGCAGCTGCATGTACTCGTCCATGCTCATGTTTCCTTGTTTTCTGCTGACCCCTGGCAGAGTTATTGGCGATTGAGTTATCATTTCGGCGAGCAATATGTAATCTGCAACAGTGGGGAAATTGATTACTTTGCCAGCGGTCACGCGCTATGAGAACTTTGGTAAATAATTTGCACGATTTTGTTGATTACCGTTAACGTTCAGTTCCAGCGCGTATTTCTTCATGCTACTGTATCTCCTCAGTACTATGGATTCCCAAAAATTGCACAAAGTATGTCTAATATTGTCCGGTAGAACCTCGTACAAACCGTGGTCTAGTAAGACCAACTGAGCTTTGCCATCTGCACCCTTCCTCACGAGAACTGAAGTAAAATAAAAAAAATCGTTCGTAATTCTGGTTCCATGTGCGCCAATAGACGTTATTGGGGAGAAACCACAGGTTAGCTTACCGTTGCCAGGATGTGGGTCGGCATGGATAAAACCGGTATGAAAAATCTGCTCAGCCATAATAGCAAATAATTTTTTATCTACATCGGCCAGGTCAAATCCTTGCCGCTTCAGACAGGCTGTATCATTTATTTTGCAGCCATCTATCCATTCGGTGGTTAAAATTCTCTGGGGAAAAAATGTTTGTGAAATACATTTGTTCATGCAAAAGAGAAATTATTGACGGTAGCGTGACATTGATAAAGATTACCTTTGTGCAACAGTTCCAATAAACTTTGGGCACATGAACTTCTTTATGAGCCTTTAAATCGTTAGCGCACCTTTCAGAATTCTTTCCTTCCGTAATAAAGTTCAACTCTTGAGCCAGCGTTTCTTTCAATTCCTGAATTTAAAAGTCAACCATTTGAAAAGTGCTCGATAGGCCTTTCGGACAAAAGCAAAGTTGCCTACCTGTAATACCCAGTGAAAATCAAACTTTGGATGAATTATCGAAACAATCTTGAGGAGAAACTCTATCGTTTTGATATCGGATTCGAAACGGTCTTGCAAATCGATGTACTGTACTTTAACGGCGACAGTTTCTCCAGAATGAGTCACCCCTTTGAAGACCTACGGGTTACATCTGGTGAAAATTACAATATTTCAATTCTGAATTGCGTAAAATAGCAGAGTGCAAATATTTCCTCATACTTGGGCAAGGCTCGCTGCGGCGATCGGTTCCTCGTTGAATTCCTTGAAAATTTCTTTTGGCTTTGATCCAAAATCCTCTAGGAAGACCTGGTCAACCTCGTCCGCTTCTCTCGTGAGGCATTTGTCCTTCAAAACAAACAACACATCCACGTCGTCGACTTTCATTTATAGTTTATAATCCGGTACATATCGATCGCCAAAGTTACCTGTAGCACGGTGAGCGTCCGCACATACTCCCTGGGCAATATGTGATTAAGGGCAGCGAGTCCTTGACCCAACTTGACGTAAAGCCCTCCATTGCTCAGACAGCCGTCGACAATACGCCGAGCAGATCTTTCATGAATCTCCTTCTCCTCGTCTCCCATCAACGGCGCTACCCAATAATCAGCTGATATTACCAAACCGATCGCAAGCGAGCGAGCGAATCTTACTGAACTTCCAATCAACGATTTGAACACCCTCTTTTCCTTTGGGTCGAGGAAAATATAGCCTGTCGTTACGACTGCCGCTCCTGAAACAACGCATAGTCAGTAAAATATTCAATCGGTCATCTCGTTATTCCAGTATCGCACAAGCGTTCTACCGACCAGCTCCTCCTATTTGAACCGTCCTGGAGGATTTGACGAATGCTGCCAGGGCTCTCGCGAATCCCTGCCATCTTCTCCCTGACATCCGCTGTAACAATAACAACAAGGTGATGAATAACGGATGAACCTTAGACATGGAAGATTTGGAAGAGGGACGAACTCCAAGGCCACAGAAACCTTGACAAAGGCCTGTCCAGTGCGGCAAGACGTAGGATCCTTGGGACAGGTATACTAACGAGAGTGTGCATCCCTCGGGGAGATGTTCGAGGGCGGTGATAAGGCCGGATGGGCAGGGTTGCCATGGCAACGTCAACCAACGCCGCGAGGCGAACGAGCATGAAAGGCCCCGACATGTGCCGAGATGCAGGCCGCAGCTGAGCGCGGCTGAAACTCTGATTCCAGTCAGCTGTTTGCTGGCAGAGCGAAGGGTCGGTCGCCTGGCGCAACGCAACGCGTCACTAATCAACAATCGAACAATCCCGATCATCGTCACGGATCATCCTCACCGTCGGGCTGACGAAATAATAAAAGATAACGAAATGCCGGAGATATTCGACGATTGATATACCATTCGTCAATCAGCAGGGAAATAACCGAGGATCATCCAAATCGTTCTGCGATCGATGATTCCTGCCGAAAGTAATCGATAAAGTCTGTATTCAGGAAGTAACGAAATCGTCGCCCTCGTTTGACGAGCCGTGATTCACGATATCCGAGACCGATCGATCGGAGTTGAAAATCGTACACAGATGCAATAAGATACGATTTTTTTTTTAGTGACCCTTGTGTTGTGCGGAGTGTAAGAGACGTTGTTCCTCATCTCGCCTGCATTAATTCCTATAGAGGTAATCGTCACGCCGCGTATCACGCAACAAACCACTTTGTTTTCGTCATCGTTAATACTCATTCCGCGTGCAAGTGTGAATCAAGCGAGCAATCAGCTGACTCCAAGGTTTTCATTTACGTTCCAACCGTTCTTCATCGACGTCTGGCACCTGCGATACAGAGGTATGTGATTGAATTACCGTAAACGCGCTCGTATCTCGATCTGTTTAATAAATCTTCTCGAAAAAAAAAACACGTTACAGTCGTCGGAATTTAAAATCGCCTTGAAAAGGAGCCTGACACAACGTGCCAGGTACCCGGACCCTCAAAGTCCGGGATACAAAGGCCCGAGCAAAGGTCCTTTGTTTCATCAAGCTTAGATGGCCCGTGGCCCTTCGCATGTATTTTTGTACTACACCCCTGAGGGTATGCGTTCAGGTCCTGGGTGGAAAAACACACGTAAACTTGGCCGTGGTGTTCTCGGTAAGCAAGTGTATTTTTGTGTGCGCGCCGCGCACACTTTCGAAACCTTACGGATAAGCATGCCGACGTGTGTGCGTGCGTACACCGAGAACGCCGAGCGAGGCTATGCAGCCATCCTCAAAACCGGAATCCTTTGTGTGTACCTGGTGATGACTGCAACAAAAACGCACGATTGACTCCGTTGGCACCATTACTGTTCGCTCTACGACGCTGAGCCTCGGCCTTTGATTGACAGACAATGCGTCTTTTGTGTCCATGGATGTATGTACGTACTTCTCCGCATCCCGATACTCGCCATTCCTTGTAACGTTACGTTACGGTACGGTGACGTCATTCGGACATGTCATTAATCCCTACCGAAAATTTCTAATCCCGTATGTAAACCATAACCGTGTCACGTAACGTTATCGAGGTAAATGATGTAGATATTAACTGCGGTTGCCAGTCCGTGCGCGTTTCAATAACGAAGCGATTCCTCTTTTTCGATTCCTCTGCTATTTAAGGAGGTACCCTGATCGATTTCGAGAATATCGAAGTCCACGTATCCGAAACGTGAAATAGGGCTTAACAGATCCATTATATACGCAATTCTGAAGAAAAACATTTCAAAGAATTTTCATTTGACGCAGAAATAGAAAAATTGCGTGAATTCTACGAAATCGTAATAGAAAATTCGTAGAATTCATGCAACTTCTTTACTTCTGTGTCAAATGAAAATGTACTCAAGTATTTTTACATTTGGGGTACATCGACTTCGATATTTGAAGATTCTTAACTCTATTTACATTTCTTGTTGGGTAGGAGTACAAAACTGGAATTGCTAATTGATAGAAGGAAAAGAATATCGAATTTTCGCAGACGCGAAAGTCTCATTCGTAGAATTTAAAAGCGTGGAACGTTCAAGTCCAGAAAATTGAAAACGTAGCAAATCGAAATACAGAAAGAGAAAATGGAGAAAGGTACAGAAAACTCGAGAATCTGTATACAATTCTATATTATAGAGAGGAATCCCGACGATTCTAGTTTGGCATTGGCATTCAATGTTCTGACCTTTCTAATATTTTACTTCTCCATACTTCGACCTTCACCATTTTTTAAATTCTATACACCAAGTGTTTACTTTTCTAATAATTCTACATTGTTTTTCATCTTTCAACAATTTTACCACCACCCTCCTAGTTTCCTCGAAGCAGTTAGTTCCACTCGTGCACCGTATACGCAATAGCTGGCTTTCGTGCATGCAACGGGGAGGCGGATGTCAGCCAAGACATCTAGTCTCAGGTCTTCTTTGTTTCTGGGCAGTTAAGCCGTTCGTGACCGTGGCAAAGAAGGAAAAAGATATACACCGAGGGGGCCTCGAATGCCGGTGTATAGCCGCAATTACGGGAGACCCGGAGAGATACGGAGGTAGAGATAGAAAGAGAGCAAGTCTGCGGTCAGGAACGGAATTATACGCACATGTTGATATGTACATACATAGGTACGTACGTCTCTTGTGCGAGAGACGACAAACGACCAAACGAACCGTGTCTCCCTAACGACCGAATATGCTTCTTCTCGCTATGACGTGGGGTACGTTTCTGCTCGCGATTTCAAACACAAAACATCCTCAAGAAGCGTTCGTTATGGTCAATTTTCCCGGAAACTACGGTAAAAATCACTCCACGTTTTAATGGCTGCAGAATTAACTGTAAAATTCATTGGGTCTAGGAGGGGGGGGGGTGTGTCCTATTGAAAAATAATACAGTCTTACATAAATCCGGGGAGATTGACTTTCTTTCATAGCCAAAGTTTACGCAGTTTACGAGTTTAATTTTATTACTGCAGTCGCTGTTTGGTCGTTAATTTTCCTCGATAATCCGCAAAAGTCACTACAGGTAAAGAAAATTTCTTTTCCTCTCGTAATATCCTATCTACACCAATTTGCACGTCACCCGCAGCTGTTCCTGTAAAAAGGCGTCAACGCGTCTCGACGTTGGTATTATCATCGTTAATCGTAGTTAGAGCATTAAAGCTTACAGTAATCGACGATGGAATCATCATTATTCTCCTCTACGTGCGGATATTCGCTTCCTCTGCGCGTACCTGGGAGGAGAGAGTACAGTTTTTCGAAACTTGGGTGCTGCTACCGCACGAGGTTGAAGTTTGTAACGTTATCGTAACAAAGCATTGGACATCGATTCACTATTTTTCAATTTTCAATCCCCTCGAAGAAGCTTATTGTTATATATCAAAATATGAGTGTGTCTTGTTTTATGACGATTTTCCGAATATCAAACAATTCTAAACTCGTGAACTAAAATGGTTAGAGTAACGTTACCAACTTCCACGTGTTGTGCTGCCACTGCGATATATGAATCCCGTCTACGTACGTTATAGGTACAACAACTCCCGTCAGCTGACGCAGGCGCTCAGATGACGGCGACGCAACCTAACAATTATGTAACTTTCATATTCCGTTGCGGAGCGTTACGTTGCTTGCACGATTTGGTAGAAAAAATTTTTCGAACGAACGCAATCGCGTACCATACATACCTATTTCGAAAAATTTTACAGTCACACAAATTTTTACGTTATATCGGTGGCTTCTTTTTCGAGGCAGTTTTCAAAAAGTTGCGAATACACATTGAAATATGAAAAATGTCAAACGAACTACGGAGTTTACCGCGCTTGTGCGCTGACCGTAGGTTTGCACACCGACTAAAGGGAAAGTCATTTTCGCTTATCAACAAGCGCTTCTCCTTCTTTTCTCCTTTTATCTACCGACGGACGGCGAAGGCAAACAAACACATTGCAGTAAATAGACGAACCGTGAGAGTTGGTGCGCAGATCGGTCGAGCTTTGCCCGACGGATTCTATTGGTCGCGGTCTCTACAGTAAATAACAGCTGTTGCTTAGACGTATCGTATGCGTCGCACGTAACTACGTGTGTGTAAAGCGTCGGGCGGACAACGAGATTAGTGGGGGGTTATCCGGGGTGGAAAATGAAAATATGAAAATAAAAAATCGTAGAGAATATTTTCCTTCGGTCTCTCTTCTCGTCTTTTCTGGCAATTAAGCTGTTGCTGAGCGGTAGAATGAAAAACCTACCGCTGTTTGAATGGACAAAAAAAGAATCACAATTCGTACGATACAGTATGTATATATAAATAAACTGCACTATGTACGCAATGGTCGTTGGATATTTTTTTAGCACCGCAAGTAAGCCGCATCTCATAGCGATGATCTCATCTCGCTTCTCTCTCTCTCTCTCTCTCTCTCTCTCTCTCTTTTTAGATCCGTCCGTCCTCTCGTCTCGAAACTTGTTATCCGCCTTATTTGATACACGTAAGATCGTACGTATGTACATACCTACGTTTCCCAGGTGTATATGTACGACCAAGAGATGTATGTACGCATGTAACTTAAGTATCGCGTCATGAACTTTTCGTCCGTGCCAGGGCCTCGTAGGAGGAGGAGGAGGAGAACCTTGTAGGTATATTATACACCAACTTGAGCGTGCATGATCGCGTTATACGCCTAGCCCAACAGATTCCTGTACGCAGATGCATCTAGCGGTGCGGAGCGTGAGAATTCGAATTCGAAATATGCAGCACGGTTTGTTCGCCGCTGCAGAATGACCTATATATCGTAACGAGCCGCAGAATGATTATTATGCGGTAGCGAATTATGATTGTTCCGGTAAAATTTACAAGGAAGCAAATGTATATAATGTAGATGCATCTTTGGACTTGATATTTAGTAAACTGTTGATACAGCAGCAACAAAATCGGATTTTGTAAATTCAACTTCTTCAGGTATTCTAAAGGTGCAAAATAGTAATTTTTGTTTCAACGTTTAATGATACATTAACGTTAATAACTTTAGCCTCGTGCAAGCGGAACGTCTTATCTGACGGGGTATCGAACGGGAGTTTTAGAGTACAATGGACAGGTAATATTGGATGTTTGGAGATATTACAGAAAGATTTTGACAAATTTTCCGATATTTTTTAACATTTCTAGGGATTCTTGAAAACAATGAGGAAATTTGAAAATATTTGGGATGCGCTTGGCAATTATCGCAAGGCAATTTTTGAAGTAAATGTAACAATAGAGACTTTTATCAAACGGAGATCTGTCATATACGCCATTTCGACAGTGATTTACAAATCCCTCGGTCTGATCGGTCGTTGATTATCCAGTGCATCTTAAAGAAGAATCGTTACTTCGCAACTTCAGGAATTTCTGAATTTTAGTAAACCGTGTCAAATAAAATAGACTCACATTTTGCAAAGCCAACTTCTTGAAAGTCATTCTAAAATTGTTCAGTGATGATTTTCTCTAACGTTACTAACTTCAGCCTCATATTCACCTTCATTCGGAATATCCGCTTTTCCCCACATTTTTATTTGCACACGATTTAAATTTTGCTTTCGCCGATTTACTTCAAACAGCGGACGACGCAACGTGATGCAACAAAGAGGCTCGTCTTCGTAAAATACTCAACGTCGCCTCGCGTTATCCAATCGTAATTGCGGAATTGTAACGCGATCGCGTATCTACGACATATTGTCACACACATACACACGTATACCTTGCGTCATATTAACGTACGTATATATTGGATGCACACTATGCACTAGGCAAAATGCACACGTTCAGGCTGCTTCTACGTTGCACGTATTACGCCACGTATAACGTTGTACAACGTAGTAGGTATAGCCGTACATGATGCACGTGTACGCGGCTAAATGCTTACGCGGCAGCTTCCTGCATCTTCAAACGGCATTAACTCATACATCGTCGACTGAGATTAGGTGGCAGTGTTCCTAATGTGCTCTACATGCGTACATAGACGCGGAGAATGGCTGTAATGGACGGCAAGCGTCGTAGGTAATCATCCCCCCTCGGCAGCATGCGTTTAATACCGCGATGAGGTAATCGCCAGCCAACCCGCGCTTACGTACTCGCGGAATATGCATGCATAAGGTATAATATACATTTATACAATAGTATACATATATATGCATATGCGTGCATGCACGCGCGTATGCCTCTGCGTATAAACAAAATTGCGGGACCGAGTCAAGGCTAGGGAATATGTAGCTGCGCACAACGTTTCAAATCTAAATGTCGTTATTCGTGTATATATAGTTATAATAGAATTCACATGTATGAAATTTCTTATTCCTAATTTTTTCAATCAAGATAGGTGCGTTCCACACGATTTTTTCTTCCCAAAACTTTCCATGCTCGCGCGTTGTTGACGTTGTTTTCTGTTTTCGTTTTTTCGTTTTTTTCATCGGCAAAAAGATGATGGTAAATTGTTCATTTAAATATGCCGTATGATTACGGTTTAACAAAATAAAAACTGTGACTGTGGTATATATATATATATATGGTTAAAAAAAAAAAAAAACCGACTATTCTTTTCAATTCTTCTTTGAGCCTGAAATAATTATGCTTTCATTCTAAATTTTTTAGCTGACACGAGTACCAGGGCAATGTACAGAAATAGACGATACACATTTTTGTAGGAAATTGAATGCTCTGCGCAAAAGGTCTCTTACAATTTTTCGATAACTCAACTCGTTCCAAAGTTATTCAAGGTTAAAGTTGTAATCGTGTGGAAATTCACTTTTTTCGAGACAAACAACGAAAATACTAGACTTATCAGAGAATATTGTGGTTTTTTTTTTTTTTGTAAAGCATTACAACCGCTGTGAAATCATTTCATTCGATTAATTTTCAAGTCAAGTAAATTTATTTTGTAATTATTGCAAGTAATAATACGTAATGTGCGTGATTCTAATTTGAAAGATGAATTGTTCGAAACCTTGATTTTCGTTATTGTATTTTCCCATGTTTGAAATTTCGATAAATCGACCAATTAAAATATCGACCCTCCGAATTTTTTAGCCTCACCGGAAATATCCGAATATTTCTTGCGAAGTGCGACCGATAATTTCGATAATATTTTATAGCATAAGAAGAAGAAGAAAAAAAGAAACAAACGTATCCCAAATTACTTATTCTTGATTGCATCTCTACTTCTGCAGTCTCTCGACGGAATGTTTTTCTTCTTCCTATCCCCTCTTTTTACAGCCTCCGTGAAGAATACTCCTCCAAATCCGTTGGTCCTCCTTTTCTTGACTGTTCGGTGTTGGTGTAAAATATACTTCTTTATGGAAATTTACCTCTCCGAAGTCCGTTGGTCCTTTTTTTCGTACCCACTGTGAAATCTGTTCGGTGTTAGTGCAAGATGTATATCTCTTTCTGGAAATTTTCCATTTCTTTGGGCTCGTGGGTATACGGATATGCATCTAAATTCTTTGCCTTCGGGTTCCGGGACAAGGACCTCGTCCTCCGGAGGTAAAATCCCTCCCGAAACACCGAAGAGCCACAGTATAAGTCGGTCTGCCTCTGAGCCTGCATGTGTTCGATGCCCCCGCACAATAGGGGAAAAACGTACCGTCACAGATTTAGAACCGCCGCTCGATCGGACAATGCAACGAGGTATCGAAAGTCGATTCCTTGGGTCCACTAACCTGAAACAGGTTTGAAAACGGTCGAGTTGTCGACCTGCAGCCACCAAAAGAAACTACACAAAAGTCGGAGGAAATTCGGTGACCGACGCTCTGCAATTCAACGCGGTGAGAAAATCTTCCTCCATTTTATTCGGCCCGACGCGTCGTTGAAACGAATTTTCCTTAAATAGTCTGGTAATTTTGGAACAGCGAGAGATTCGTGATTCCAAATTTATTCTGCGACGTCGTACAAACCTCGCGTGGAATCTCGATTCATCTCCGTTTGGATTGATAGATAGTCTATAAGGCAAATATCTTACGTCTACCTTGTGTAGGCTCAGTTCGGTTTGTTTCATTAAAAACTAACGATTAGTACAGCTCCTTGAATATCCTCGAATCCTGGAATTATTTTGGAAAACAAAAATTGCTCCTCAAGTCCCGGAAAAATTGTGAAATATTTTTATTTACCCTGATAAAGTTGACATGATAGAGTTTTTACAGAATACTGCGACATTTTGTCCGTTTGTAATACGCTACCTTGAAACTGTTAAATTTTAGCAGACGAACCATGCAGTCGTTAGCAATTCGCTCTGTATATAAACTGCTATATAAATTTCTTGATTTAACACCCAACCAGCTTATCCTGGCCTGAAAAGTTCATAAGAAAACGAAATAAAACTCCTAGAATTTTTTCATTGTAATATTCCAGCAACATGCTGTGAGTTTGTAGATGTTTTTCATTTGTACAATAGTCTTATCTCTTGGTAAAGTTTTTTCGTTGTCACATCATCCGTTTAAATATAGCAATTTTACGGTTTACACTTATCGTTAACGATCGCGGTTATGATTGAGAAGTAAAAAGCTAAATATCGGACTTTCCACTATCGGATATCCGACGGAAAGTTGTTTTCTTTCCTGTAACACCGCAGCCACTCACAGCAGCAATGAGTCAGTGCAAAATTTCGTCACTACATCCGCATAACAAAATTCCAATTTCTTTTTACGCTGCACCGAAGCAACGGTTCGCGGTCAAAACGTCGCCAGTGGTGGTTTTAGTTAATACCCTTCGCTACAGGTATATTTTGGGTATACCCAAGATATTTCTAATCTTATTCCTGATTCCCTTCAAGGTTCGAAGCCCATCGCGTTTCGCCTCTTTGAACTTTCCTGCGTCCCGTTTCTTTTTCTTATTACTCTTTTTCCTCATCTTCTTCTTCTATTTCTTACTCTAGGACCTGTTATTACCAACGTCTGGGTTACAAGTTTGTATATACAGGATACCGTGCACACATCACACCTTTGTACAAATACATAGAGCTACGTATGCATGTACACACGTTGAAAAATCGGTTTGTGCGGTGTGTCGTGTTTGAGAGAGAGAAGAAATGTGTACATAGATACCCAGTCGAGTATTGTGGGGAGAAAAGAATCGACTTCTTAGAGTGGTTAACGAGAAAAATAAACGTAAGCGTGTTTTTTAAATTCTTGTTTCAGTTTATTAACTCAATCCGCGAGTTTCTGCAACGTCGCGTGTTAAATTTCTATCTTTTTATCCATAGTTTTATCGTTTCTTCTCTTGATTATTATTTCGGGGCATATTATAGTCTCCGCTGATACAGTATTTCATGTATAATCTGTCTGGCCACGTTCGGTGGCTTTGAATTTCGAAGCTTGCCGGTAATCTGAGACTCCGGCTACCACCGAACACGACTCTTCTCTGCTCACTCCGGCTTTGGATGGATCAACCCACCGTCACTCTTCGTCACGGTTCCATAATCTTTAAGGCACAGTAGTTATCTTCGCTTAAAACAACCTTCGTCACTATTTCGAAGCCATTTTGCAGTGTGTTTACCTGATAATCCCTTTCCGTATCATATATATATATATATATATATATATATATATGTGTGTACATATTTCGTGACGTCAGAAGCGAGGAAATTTCCTTGTCGAATGGTGAGAGAACGGGGGTACGAATCCGAATAGGAAAATTTTTAAAACTTAGTTTGAATAAAAGTGTACGTCGCTAACTCAGCAATTGCTAACGTAGATAGCTGATAATTTTTATCACGAATAACGATGAAATAAGTAAAATCACGTCACATCAAATATGGCCGATCGGAACTAACGACTTGTTGAATGTTCAACGCTTCTACGATTTCAGAATTTCTCTCATTTTCGACAGGGAGATAGAGGCGTATAAAACCATCGGTTAGCTTTTCGGAAATATGACGCGATTCGATGAGGAAATTGTCAGGCGATAGGAGCTCGATGTATGTAGTACGTTAGGGTGTTAGAAAATAAAAAAATTAGGTAGAAAAAAAAATCTGTCAAAAGAGAAGCATTATAAGTTGAATCAAAGATAGGGGAAGATAGGGATTTTGCGATTTTTTACATTTTTTATAAATTACGAAGAATACTGAATAAAAAAAAATGTTTTTTATTGCTCGCATCAATCAGAATATCAACTAACTTCGTAAAGAAGACCCACACTTGTAGCATCAAGTCTTTATTTTATATTTGAAAAGTGTATCCGATGACTTTTTTTTTTATTATCAATTCAAACTCATAAAATGGTTATCAAGTTAATTTGGATTTTTCCAGTTTGATATGTCGTCATCTTACAGATCGTGATCTTTGGGTTGAATGTAATTTTCAAAAAAGGAATAATAATTGAAACGCCACAAATTGTTTCTTCATAATTTCAAAAACCTTTTCAACCTAAAATAATGCTCATCCTTTGACTGAACTTTTTTTCCATCCAATCTAATTATTTCAGGTCTGGCCCATTGGAAAATCGATTTCTTTTAAATTTCGAAACACTCCGATGCGTACATACATGCATAGAATTTGACACTCCGGTAAAATGTCGAAACTACTTTTCTGTAGAATGTAACGAATTTCGTCACCTAGAGAGTAACACACTCAACCTCGACTATCATTTCCTTTTCCAAAACGCCCAATCCGCTAGCTGCCCAATTTCACCAGGCCTTGCCCAACGCAACGATTGAATCTGGGTATAATCTCCTACTGGCGAAATCACGATACGCCTCGCAATTAGGATCACCTTTAAACATTTAAGATAATAATTCGAAGCGGCAAGCTGAAATCGAACGAAATTAGAAAAAAAAAACATTTTGATAAAACAATCGAAGAAAAAAAATTCCCGCCGCAGCTTTGACTTTTGCGAATAGTTTTCTGAGCACTTGGTGAAATCTTGTGTATACAGTCGTGTTATGATAAAAAAATGTTTCTAAGTCACCACAATTTATCGATACTATGTATTCGTGTCTCCCGATAATATACGCGGGGTCAATGGCCATCGGCCGTTTCCAATCACCTTCTCGGGCTTGGCAGGCGCGAATTTTCTCAAAGATTATTCCTGGCCGTTTCCCAACCAATGTCCAGTTACATAAGACCTCTCCAAAACCGAAATATTAATAGGGCTAGAGCACGGAGTGGGAACAACTCAAATCTGCGCAGTTTACAAGTCGTTGCGAAATACGAATTTATATCTAGGTTAACTGGTAGTTTATTTTATATTGCGAGAAATGTGCTTGCTCAGGTCTCCCAACGATAGGAAAATCACAATCGTCCTGAAAAATGTTTGTCAACAAATGCGAATGAGCATTTAGATCGTAGACTTTACATTACAGCTGATCGTTCGGAAAAGTGCAGTCATTGGTAATTGGGATCAATGCGTCATGCGTGCAAGACATTTTGTTGATAGGCTGAAGTTGTCGGTTACTGTAACATTAATTAACGTTACGAAACACCCGAGCAAAAGTCGACTAGTTAGAAATTTTATAGTCACTTTGATGTAGGCAAGTTTTTCAAGATACGAATACGCTTTGTTTTTTTACGATTTAACGCGTTTCATAGATTTCTAAAATTATGGTCTATTACGATTTTGACGAAACGTGAATCATCCCGATAACGATACCAACTTCAGCCTAATCTTTACCGCGTCTTGTATAATTTTCTGGCAAACACTTGTAAATTATCATCGACACGTGACTAGCACAATATTGGTACTCTTCTTGATAACTCGTAAAGCTCGACTATTCGGTGTGATGGCTGTCTGAAACTTGACCTTTCGGAACATTGACCCGCGCTCAGTCCACCGTATAGTCGTTATGTACACGTACGTATAAACATATACGTTATATGTGGATATCAATAGCTATAACTATATATCATCCACGATCGTATAACAACGATTTTACGGTATATTTTTGGAAAACTATTTTTCTCCAATACTTACGCAGCAACGCAGGTATGTATATCAGGCATTCCACATTTCAGCCTCGCCATCGGCAATTTGTTTTATTTTCAAATATTGTGTAGAGTGTAAAGAAAAAAACATGTTTCACTGGGTCGATTTTTACTGCTCCTAAAAATACGAAAACCCAATTTTCGAATGAACAGCCCCAATCGATTGGCTTTGATTTTTTTTCATTAATTCTCTTTGTTAAAATATGAAAATTTTGAGACCAACGTGAAAATGGGGAAGCTTGTGGTTTAGAAGCTACAGATGATACAAGGAATTGAATAGTGAGAAAGCACGTATGAAGTATAAATTTGTATTTTTGCAATTTATATCTAATTCGATTTCTCTCACTTTTTAATTATTTTTTTCGCCTGTAGCTTATAAATTAAAAGCTTGCCTACTTTCATCTTGGTCTTGAAATTTCGTTTTTCAACAAAAAATTCATGCGAATAATTCAACGCCCATCGATTAGAGCTATTCATGCGAAAATTGGGTTTTTGTTTTTTTGGGAGCTACGTAAAAATCAAGCCCGTGGTCCGAAAAATCTAAAACTTGGTAAAGGGTGATTTTTTGTACACTCTACACCATATTTAAAAATAAATAAAATCCCCCATGGTGAGAGTCCCCCATGGAATGCCTCTTAAGCGTGTGTAATAATAAAATGTCATGCGTGAGCGGAAATCAAAAATTAATACCGCGTTTCAATATTTAAACACAAAAATCGAAGTGCACAGAGGAAAACGGTGCTTGAAGCGATCCGTTGGCGGAGATTGATCGGTTAATTAACGCTCCAATGTTTCGACCAATTAATCACTTGAGATTACTTGCGGATAGTTGTGAAATAATTCTCGTTAAATGATTATATGTATAACTATTCGTGAATACGTGGCGGAAGAATTCATTTAAAAATCACATAAATAATGAGATAACAGGTGCATACTTTTCAGGTGCATCTAATTATTGGATTATTATTATGTGAGCAGTTTTTTGTGTAGTTGCAATTATTACATTTGTACCCAAATTCATTGTTTCTAGTTTCTTTAGGTTATATTTCCACAAACAATCGACACTTTCACTCGCTGCGTAATATGTTTTCAACTACAATGTGTTCATCACGATTCAGAATTAAAAAATCCAAGTGATTTCGTCTACCGAATGTTCATCGACCAGTTTGAAGCACAAGTTCGATAATTTCTCAGAGCTGCAGTTCATTGAATCGATTAAAGGGAATCAAAATCTAGGGCGTTCAAAGTGTTAAATCGGCCGAAATCGTCTCAGGCTGGCATTTAAGTGTGTCCATAGCGGGTACGCGTCTTGGCTACAATATAGTTGCCGATAAATCCGAAGTTCCGAATTTGAAAAGTTTTGAAAGCGCCTAATTCCGAATTATTTGGACGCGAAGCTTGAAGTAAAGAATCCAAACTTTTACGAAACAACAAAGTTTCGAATGGTCGGAAACTCGACGGCTTAAAGTTCTGAAATGCCAGATTCCGAAAATTCAAGTTACGATAGAGCAAAGTTTCGAAAAGTAGAATTCCGAAAAACAAAGTTTCGATAGAGTGAAATTCAGAAAATTAAAATATATACTCGCAATATTAGTTCACTCAACGAGTGGGTGTAAGAAATCGGAGAGACCAAAAATCCGAACGACCAGGATTCCTGACGTAATAATATCGAAAATCCTAAACAAAGAAGGATCAAAGTGGTGAAATTTTTTACCAAACCAAAAATTTATAGAACTAAAAATCTTCGATCATTCGGAGTTTCGATTTTTCAGATTTTCAAATTATCTCACTTTTGGAACTTTGACTTGTCGGAATTTTGTCCTTTCGGAACTTTGAGCGTCGGGTTTCGGACCATTCGAGACTTTGATGTTTCCTCAAAGTTTGATTCCTTTACGTCAAGTTTCACGACAAAAAACTTGAGAATTTGGCGTTTTCGGAACTTTTCAAATTCATAATTTCAACCCGGTGCCTTAGGTACGTACGTCTTTGCGCTGTGCAACTGTGCCTTTATCCGATCATATCATACCTGCAGCCCTTTTCTGCCGCATCCTCCGAAGCAGATATCCCTTTCCCTTTGTTTAGTGTTTACAGTACCGGGATCGATGCCCTCCGGCTCTTCTCTCATCCCGTCCGCGCGACGAGACGAGCTGCAGGGTAACCGGGAACCGGAAATGGGAATTGACTCTATCCGAGATTAACACTCTCGCGGTTGCGAATTCGTCTCCCTGAGTCTTTGCTGTCACTCGTTTTCGCCATTTAACGAGGAAATAATTTAGCGAGTTCATTGTCAGTCCAAATTAAACAGGTGAAGTAAATCGGTCGATGAACTTCTCGATTAAAGTTATTCGTTTGTGAAGGAAATTGAGATTGAATAATTGTTTTGTATCTTAAAATAACGAGAGAATTTATTCAACTGTACATTGGATTGAACGTGTTTTTCATTCGAACGATGTTTAAAAGATTTGTACGTATGCGCAGATCCTTCCGAATTAATTAGAATCTATAAATTAAATTGAATCGAACCTTACTATTAAAAGCGATAGTAATTAATAATTGATCAGAATATTTTCGAATTCACTTGTATCGATAATGAATCCACTGAGATCGATACAGCGTGATTAGAACTCGGAGGATCGACTAATTGCGCTTTACGTCGAAAATTAGGCGCATATTTACATTTTTATACATCCGTGTCTAAATTTAGGCGGGCGTAAGGTAAAAATTGAAGTTTAAAAAGCAGTCTCGAGACGCGAGCGTGGGTGTCAAAATCGCGTAAGCTAATTTGTTCGTAGTTTAACTTTGCACCTGAACTTGTGTACTAAAAATACCAAATCTATGTTTCTCAGCCAAGGTTGCGAGGTTCGTGCGTACTTTACGTATTATATTTATACTCGGACGAGGTATCCACAAGTCACCTTTCCGTTTCTCTATTTATTTATCCACTGTTTTCTCTCTCTCTCTCTCTCTCGACAGAAATTTCTGTCGAGCGGGTTGTTTAGATTTCAGCGCAGGAACTTATGTATTTTTTTCTTCTTCGATCCCGCGGTATGAAAAACTTCTGACCTCTAATATCGTACATACATTGTTCCGTTTTACATACCTTATATTCCTGTACGTATAAATTAATAATTCCGGCATCATTGAAATCATCAAGTCTGACAATTTTGTTTTAGGCTTTTTCAATCGTGATGATAATAATTATTTACTCTTTTTCTTTCAACTAGCGGATCAATAATCCCGAGCGAGGAAATGTCTCTTCACTTGAATAATGCACTTGTTGTATAATATTGACAGTTTGGAAGTTACGGGATATCGAGGGAATAATTTATAAGTAACATACACATATACACACAGTAATTAGCGCGAATTATTGTCGCTGCTTTACCAGCGCCATTGACAGGTGAAAAAATACGCAGAATTGAAGTCTGCTGGTGATGGCGCGATATGTAATCAATTTATCACGGTAGCCGTTGTAGCCCGCTGTTGCCAAGCAGTCTGTAAGAATTGTAATTCGTTCAATTAGGTATACAATTATACATAAATTGTGCAGACCTTACATATATATGTATGTATGTATATATATGTACGATGAGCAAGGTATAATCTTCGGATGTGTGAACATCACACACCTGAAGTTTGCGCATAATTGTTCGAATATTATATAGCCGGGTTGCGTAATGCCGAGTTGTTAAAATTGTATACGGAGCAAGTGATGTTTGGAAAAATCGTACGTATCGTATTTCAACTCTTCTTTATTACAGTTCTTATACCGCGTCTTTTATACTTATCATCAATGAGAAACAATTTTATTTTTTGTCAAGAGACGTATATCTGGATGTAATGAAATACCTAAATGTTTTGTTGTTATTATCAAATTTTAGCTGACACCGAGCTCAATAATGATGGGTGGAAATTTGTTAACGGTTAACAAATTATATTTGGTTGAAATAAAATTTGATAATAATAACGAAAAATTCATTTCGCTGTATCCTAATATACGTTTGTTAACAATGAATAAACTCTTTTGTCGGTGCATTAATTATTTTTTCCGAATATTTGGATGAAGGTTCTCTTCGAATGTTTATTCATATATTTGTCTCGTTGTTATATACAGATTTGGCAGTTGTATTTTCCATGTCAGGGAAATTTTTTTGTTTTACAATTCGGATCACAATCGCAGTGAAATGTTTTTTTTTTCACGTTATATGGTTCATCTATTCAGTTTCCACGAAGACTTCACGGATTATTTTTGTTTCGTGAAAACGGAATGAAATTTTACGAAATCGATGTACCTGTAATATATATTTTAGGACGGGTTCTAAAAAAAGGTCTTTTTTGCTCTTACTCTCTGAAATGTAAGTGTTCGATGGAAAAACAAATCCTCCCGAAAGACGAGCTCTTTAGCTCAAGTCTAACAGGTCGCTTTTTAATTTTTATTTCCTATTCATTTAACATGGGAAAATTTCACTTTCCGGTAAAAGTTAAAATACTCGTGAAGTATTTAATATTTTTCAAATTCACGAATAGATCCCTGCAGCTAATTTTTCATGATTTCCAAACCTCTATAACAAAGCATAGTCATCATCATTAAGAAACTACCGATTTTCTCTTTTTCGATAAAAATCGGTAGTTTTTAGATGACTGTAATACGTGCAATATGTGTCCTAACGATGATAACTGTACTTCGTTATAGATATTTGGAAAGCTCGTAGAATCAGCTGTAAAGATCTACGCATGATATTGAAAAACAATAATTAGTTTACGGATATTTTAACTTTTAACGATAAGTGAAACTTTTCCATGTTAAACAAACAGGAAATGGAAACATAAGGACCGACCTGTTAGACTTGAGCTGGAGACCTCATCTTTCGGGCGAATCCTTTTCTTTCAAACACTAACATTTCGGGTGGTACGAACGAAAAAAAACTTTTTATTTCAACAAAAGTGTGTTTTATGCGTACATACGTATACATATTGTAACTTCGAGTAACAAGAAAATAAAAGGGTTCTTTGATAATGAATTAAATGCAGTGAAACACAGAAAATATATTGGTATAATTATATAATATATATCGGAATGCCGTTCCGATCACAATTGTTATACTTACACCCTTAATTGCTACACATCGTTTAAGTATCCTATAATTTAATTGAGGCGGCTCGATTGTTCTTATATTACAAGAAGAAAGAAAAACTCTTTCGAACATTGTAAAGAAGTTGACGATGCATTTTGTACAACTCTGCCAAATCAAATCTCTCTGCACAAAATTTTTCTCCGCACAAATGTTGAAGATAAATTGCTGTTAAAATTCGCTGTCAGATATTTTTGCATGCATGCATCTACGTATATGTACACATGCAGTGCCTTCTTCCAATGCGTGACACGTATGATCATATATATTATATATTGTGTGTGCGCAATCCACGGGTGCAGATGTTAGTCGTGTACCTCCGTTGACATAATACGTCATTGCGACGTATTGTCAGACTCATAAATAATCCTCCCATGTATACTACGTTCGTACGTACGTTACGTACCTATGAACTCCGGAGACGCGGTAGACGCGGAGGTTATTGGCCCGCGTATATAAGTCTGGCGAAAAGAGGATGCAGCTGCTGTTGCACAACTCCGACTTGGACGTAAATTTTCTTTTCATTTTCATACGACTTCGTGCCGATTTTTTTTTATGCTTGCACTTTCCCTCGAACAGATATATATATTATACAAGTATATTATATGCGTATACCTGGCTGTATACGCGCTACAATGCGTAATATACCTACTTACAACACGTTTGAATTTTCCGGCAAGAGTTAAGACACTCGAGGAGGTTGAAAATTGTCGAACGAAGCCGGCGAGCTTTCTGCCCGAAGGGGTGGAGAGTGGAAATAAAGCAAAACCAGGGTCGAGGCGTGACCCCGGGGCTTCGCGATGCATCCGTGTGTGCATCGGGGCTTGGTTGAGCAGAAAATAATACGATCGTCGGGCGCGTTCTGCTCTCTCGTGATTAACCTTTTAATGAGCTTTTCAAAGACGTCGTTGTTATACGATTCCTCGGTTTTTATAATCTTAATTGCCGCAGGGGATATATTAATCTTCGCGGTATTATTCGAACAAAAATTCGCAAACAATTCTTACTCGCTATCTCTCTATATCTCTCCTTTGCAAATGTATGGAAAAATAATTATTGTTCTCTTTCAACGTGAAGTAAAAGATGAAAATACAGCCACTAAATTTTCACCACACGAATACGTATAATAATTAATACGTGATATAAGAAAGACGTTAATTTCGTCTTGGCTTGTCGACTGACAACTAGGTCATATAGGATCAATAATCTTGAGTTCGAGTATATATTTGCACACATATATATATATATATATATAATACAAGTGCTTGCAGTGTGTTCGTTCAATTACGTAAAAATCAAGGTTTGATCGTTCTTTTTCAAACTGACCCGATTGTCATTGTTCTAAGGTTTCAGGTTGATTGTTCATTCAATCTCAATTGAGGACTGCATTCCCATGTATGTGTCGAGACGATAATGATGATAATAATATATACATGCAGCGGAGCTACGTATAATAATAGTTGTACACACATTTGTAATAAAGGAGAGTGTCAAAAAATAAGGATCATAGGGACTGACTCTCGCCGTTTACAATTATAGTTCGAAAGAAAGGAAATGAAAAGGCATATTCAATATCTCGTTGATTGTACACTTTTTAAACATACCTTTAAGAAATTTCTTTCCTCAATTTTGAAAATCTAATACAGTTATGTTACACTAAATTCTACACATCGAGTTTTGAAAGATCTATATCTGCTGCCTGCAATTATGATGAAATTCTCGGTCAGGTTTGAGTATCTTTTTTTTTTTTTCTTCTTCACACTTCATTCCACACATGCAAATGTGTTGCAATAGCTGTGACACGAGCAGAATAATTGGCTCAACGCGGGATGAAATCAGATCAGAAAACCGTACGACGGTCGGTACACTACAAGTGCATATATTGGTATGCATCCATGCATATGTATATATAATGTGTGTATATATATATATATGTATACGAGAGTCGAGTCGTACAATTATACGCCCATGATATAAAAAGCCTGGAAATTACCGTTTATGTCATATATCGTATAAATTTTCTTGCTTGTTTGTAGATATATCTTGTGTGTACCTACCGTACGTAATAGATTATTTGCGCAAATTGCGCTACTACGTTACACATTATTTTTCAATCGAAATGAAATTACGTGCCAATCGACACGTAGGCTCGTGGACTAAACGAGAGAATAGTTAAAAAAAAAATAAATAAATAAAAAATACAAAAAAATTGGGATCGATGTTGACTTCGTTTCGGTAAATATTAGGATACTAAACGAGCGGCAAACTAGAAATGGACGGATCATTAATTTACGTCTCATCGCGTTGTGCGGACCGTAAAGCCATTTTCTTATAAACTCGGAGGGAAGGCACGTCACGTAGACGATTTACGCGATCTATATATCGGGGAAACTGTTCATCCGCGAAAAGCTGCAATTCGTCTCGTCTCTTATCTATTGTACATACATACATACACATATACAGAGTAGTATCTAACAAATTATATACACGCACGCAATGTAAAATCGTTTTGTTTATTTTTCTTATTCTCGTCTACGTTTCTTCCTTTTAGTTTTTACTTACATTTTTTTCTTATAAATCTGTACTATACCGTGCATCTTTTCCTCCCCAGCGTATACGTAACACGACTGCAAAATATTCTTTGTCTCGGCTGCTGCAATTGGAACGTGTTTTCTTTTTTTTTTTTACTGTTGTATGTGAAAAATAATTGATATCAGTAACTTGTCGTATGCGCAATAGCCGCAATTAACTCACGTCCGGTAATCTCACTTTATATATATATATATATATACATATATGTGTGTACATATATACACACACGTTATAAAGTATTCATATGTATGTTACATGCATGTGTGATAGATACGCGAGAAAAATGTGCGGGTGCAGATATCATGTAAATTTCATTATACGCAAGGTTACACACGCACACTATTATTATACTTATCGTCAACTATTTTTTACACATTTACGCAGTTTAAAATGTTATTATCGCGCGTGCGTTGTACAGAGATATAAATATAAATATATATATTGTGTATGTAAATTATACATACGAGACGCAGCGATTATCTCGTTCTGCTTGGGTATATGTGTATACATATACGTGCGGATAAACATTGTGCTAATTATGGGCATAATAATTCATAGTGAACCGAGTTCCCGAATCGATAACGTCTGCAGTCCTGTAATACAAGCCTTGTGTCTGCCTCTGCATATGCTGCTTTTTATCACGTGTAGGTACGGTTGAAACGCGTGTCGAATGTCGTTTCCCTGAGTATTTTATCAAGACGCCCTAAATTATAACACTTATTGCGGCGGAGAGAACTTATTACAATTTCCATCGAAATATACTATCGCATATTTTCTCATTATCAAAGTTTCAGAATTCTGCACAACAAACAAGTCCGTTCCAGAATAAATATATCATAATAGGTATGTTTATTATTATTGGACAAAAAGTAATTAAACGCACTTAATCACATAGCGTGAACGAATAAAATTTTTTATTTCTATAAAAGTTTAAACAGATATCGGAAGTGATTATTTTGTTCTTGATCCTAAAATTATTACATCCATCTAATCACGAAACGCTAATTAATTTTTTTACTTTCATACATATATTTCAATTCAATGTAAATTCACCAACTTATTTGTAAATACGATATAACGTATTTTTGGTAATTTTATCGCTGATTCCACTTTAAATTCGAAGCCTAACGCTCAGACATCCTATCTTTTATTTCAAAATTCTTTTATTTTACATTCAAAGGCCGGTCATCGCGAGATTATTTTCAAATTCGTTGTACTCGTTGGAAACAAATCACTTTGCGCATAATGATTGCCAAGGGGCGAGTTAATTAAAGCTAACCCGAGGCATGTGTAATTATACTTTCGAATCTTTAATTAAAGCAAACAGTTTTTAACCTTTAAAATAAGGTAAAATACTTTGCAGCACGTTTTGCGCGTCAGCCTCTTTCGTGCAATTTTTTCTTTCCGTATCCGAATTTATTCGAACTCACGACGATGCGTTTAATCCAATTCTTTCGTCAGCGGTCTCGGTTTTCCGTTCCACGGTATGTATATGTATATTTATACGTATATGCAATCCCCGTTTTGTCAGCACTTCGCAAATACAACTGGGCCACGTGGCCGTTGCGTGCAGGCTATAATCTCTGAAATACCTATTTCGGGATGCGTGTAAACTCGATGTTGCTAAATATATATATATGCGACGGCCCGAACAGTTTGAAAATTGATTTTTATAAGCTCTGTGTACCGCGGTTGGACTTGAGAATGCTTTGGCTGTTTCAAATTCAGAACGTTCTTTTTTATCTATCATAAGCGCGATGTTATTTTCATTCTACAGATCATCGTCATGGTCATGATGATGATCATGTTCGCGATTGCTTACAGTCTGTGTCTACGACACGAATAAAAGAAGTCTATAAAGAAACAAGTTGCAATAATGTCAGATATAGATTTTCGATTCTTGATATTATTATAATAACAATTGTAATTGTATAGATGCATTAAGTGCAAAGCTCGATGCATCAACTGCAACATATCGGGATTTTCTTTCAGGTTCGAAGATACAGTGCAAAAAGAAAAAAGGTTTCGTAACGCGAGACACAAGTTTATCACCCCGATGATTAATGAAATAAGAGGGATCATCCGTTCGTAATCCGCAAAAGCGTTATCAGGGTTCCCAGACACCTGGAATACCTGGAAATGTCTGGGAATTTTTTTTTTTTTTTTGGAATTTGACTTGAATTTCAACCGAATACAAAGTTAATAGGCTACACGATTTAGGTTTTAGTAACTTTCTTATCGTTAGGTCCTGGAAAACCTGGAAACGTAATGGAATTGGTTTTTTCTCCAAAATTTGCGGCCAGCCTAATTAACGTTGTCTAATACGCAGAGTACTATTATAGAAACAGTAACGACATTTAGGAAAATTTCAATTTCTTATAACGGGTGTGCGAATATCACGTATGCATACACACACGTATAATCGATAAGGTATCGCGGCTTTCGTCATCTTTGTTGCGATACGTTATAACGGTCGAAAGTACCTACGTACCGATTTTTCTGGATCGCCGGTTGCATAACGAATACAAAAGTCCGTCCGCGATACGATCAGCTGTTGATAAGCTCAATAATTACCAAAGTGAAGGAAACGTGAGTGACGGTGCAGACTGCGGGGCGGTCGATAAGCAAGTCCGTGCGTATTATACATTTTTCAATTTGTTATCGTTCAACGGTAGGAATTCATGATACTTACAGGCACAACAAGGAGGCTGCAAGAGAATTCGTTAACAGTAATCGTTTCGGATGAAACGTGTAATATAAAGAAAGGAAAATACGGCCTGAAAGGAAACAAAATTTCTCTTGAATCCAAAATACGAAATGGCAATAAACATGATTTATGATATATGAAATACTTAATCATTTTTTAAGCTGCATTTTTATTTTTATTGTCGAAAAGCTGAAAATTTTCCTCCGCGATTGCCAGGTGGGTCGTTTTTTCCATCTTCTCTTCTTCTTCCCTCAACAGGTGTATCGATGTGTTCGACACTATACACGCGCGTCGAAGCTTGCGAAATCTTTACAGCAACAAACCGGGCGTCTCGCAGATAGAATAATGTACATAAGTTATACATATGTATAAATAGATGCATATCTCAATGTCGGAGGTGAATCACGCAGTGCGCGCAAATTTTATCGCAAATTTTTTTCACCGCTCATTTGCTTCGTTATCAATATGTAGGTACACGCACGATAACCTTTTTTTTTATCTTCTGTCATCTGCTGTGTCAAAGTCCATTACGAAAAAGAAAATAAATATACACGCAGCATTTTGTTCACTGTTACCAAATATGGCGAAAGAAATGTGTTTTTACCAGGTTCATTTTTTTTTCCATTGAAACGAATTTGAGTTCACTTATCGATGAAATTTTTTCTTTTTCCCTCGATCACTGGTTCACGTTGAGTCAAATGATGGATCATATATGTGTATGTATGTGTACGTATTACTTTGAATCAAAGAAAGACATTAATGCTTTTACCACATTTGGTAAGGTCAGCAAAACTTTTCTCTCCTTCCACATCGCGTTAATTAATACGTCCATGTACACACATATGTCACACACACACACACATATATATATACGTATGTATTATATTAGTCATAAAATCTCCATATTTTAATAGGTGTCAAAAATTTTGTTATACTTCATAAGTTTTCTGAAATTTTTCAGTTCTTACAAAGTGGGGGTTCTTGTTTCAAGTTTTTAAATCACACTTCAGATATTCTGGGTCGAAGAAATCTAAAAAAAAATTGAGATTGGATTTTTCGTGATGTACTTTAATAAAAAAAAAATTATAAAAACAATCTGAGAAATCGATGTAGAATCTTGATAGAGATGTCATGGAATGCCCCATTGTATATCTATCCGTAAATCTTGTAATTACATAAATTTTCCACAATACAAAGTACACGTGTATTACATGTACCTGTTGTATAATTGCGTATACATACTGACATAAATGTGCCGCAGGCTGCCATTTGTATAATACAATATAACTTTTACAACAATACGAATAAAGCTCACTCGCGACGGTGTGAAAGCAGTCGTGGAATTGTGTGTTCAGCGCGCAACCTTGAGGGCGGCGAATCTATTATGCATCTACATTCTATTATACATGTACCTATAATACTTGCGCACTTCGGAGAAAACTGTACATACAATGGAAAACGGTTACGAGAAAGCCGTGGCTCGGTGGCATGTAATTGGTATACCTACTTCACATTATTACAGGTAGACTCTTGTCGAGGTTTTCTATGAAAGAGACAAATTTTTTTTCATTCTCAACGCACGCGGTTGCTCAAGTTTATTTTCCATTACAAGTATTTAGTATTTATGTACCTATATGTATGTATATATACACATACATATATACATAGATATATGCCATTTAAACCAGTTATACACGTTTTTAACATGTAACATGTACATGTGTACATGTATAAACACAAATACTGACAGCGTTCCGCGCGAAGTACGCGTAATACGTGTACAATACTAGGTCAACAGTGATGTGTGATGATTTTTTTTTTTCTCAAGTTCAAAGTTAAACAAACGGCTAGACTGCACCAGAGTCTCTCGTCACCTTCGTATCAACGTAATAGTTTTCAACCGTTCCTTTAGCACTTGGAAATTTCAATATCACGATCGTCGTTCCTACGAATGAACTGATCAATTCCGCTAAACCGAATGAAAATAGACGATTTACAATACGCGTTCTAAATTCTTTCTTCGTCAGCTTTTCAGGCATTATACCGTATGAACTATGTACACACATGTAAAAGCTAGATACGTATCGTGATTCGAGGAAGTATGTACAAGTTTGTAGAAAGAAAACGCGGCACACACTCGTCGAAGCATAATCTATGCAACGTAATATATATTGCACATGTCGCAGCTACTGTAATTGACGAAATTATATCCTGTTATAATCCGCGTACGTATCTGTGTGTTAGATTATGTACACGCACTTGCATCATCGTCGTCGTCGTCGTCATACGTCGCATGACAACCGCGCGGCGGTTTTTCTTTGTTCAGACAACATCGAGAGGTCTGCAAGCCGCGGGCGGAGATCGGTTTTTCTCTCTTAAAAGTAAGCAGTTCACCGCGGCGCGGAGAGGAGGGAGAGAAAATACAAGCAGCTCTCTCTCTCTCTCTCTCTCTCTCTCTCTATCTCTCTCTCACACCCAGTCTGCGGAGTGGAGGCGAGCACGTGGTTATCAGCTGATTGGTCACAGCCGAGCGAAATACGCGTGGTTCGGCCGAGCGAGACTCTGCCGAACGTCAGTAACGTCAGTTGCCAATTGTACTGCCAGCCCACGGGACGCGGGCTTCGTGAAAAAGTGATTCTAAACTCTCTCTCTCTCTCTCTTACTCTCCCTGCGATAACAGATATCACAGGCACACCTGAAACGTACCTCCTATACACTCTACGCTTATTATCCACGCCTGAGTCAAGATTTGTCGTTGGGTATACGTTACAGGTACTGACAATTGTAACAACGTGCGTAGTTGGTTGAATTTAGTTTTCAAATTCGCGGTCTTACAGACGAGTTTTAATAATATATATATATATATATAGACATAGTGTTGGTAAATCGAGTGCTTTTTATCACCGCATCGGACGCATTCTGGATACAACGTAATCCGCCTGGTAGGTGATCAATTTTTTATTTTGTTTGTTCGTTTCCCTTCTCATAAAAATATTATGAAACTGATGATTTCGCAGAGTATAAATATATCATGCGCGTATTACACGCGTGACGAATTTATCGTCGTCGAGAAAAGTGCGGAACGTTGATTTAGAAATTATTAATTACAGCACGTATTTTTACTCACTTGTCTCCGACAATAAGAAGGTTTAATTTCTGACTGTTTAAGTTTTGGCTTTATGGAAATTAAAACCTCGCTGCACGATTTTCATCGTCGATAAAATAGAGAATGAGCGATATAAAGTATAGAGACGAAAAACAGTAAGAAACGTTCAACTCTAATCGGTTTCACACGTGTGCACCAACTATTTTATACTCTTGCGTTATACGTATAATATGCTGCGCGTTACGTGCACGCGTATAACCCGCATAATGAATTTTAACAAGTGTAGGTATTTCGCTGAAAGAATGAAATTCTTTGTCCCTTTATGCCGAGCGACGGCGCGTGTAATGTTATATTGCACGTCGAAACGCTTTGCGAATAACGCGTATTGTAGGTACAAACGCATAACGTATGTGTGGGTATATACGCCTGGAATTTGTTCTCTGCCAGATAAAAGAAACACAAAGCCAGATACGTTTAACACACGTTTTACACAGTGTATATATACGTGCGTGTGCGTGTGTATAAACATACATACATACATGCATATTCTTCAATATGTAATTCAATAATTTTCTATACCTTTCGTATAATTCAAGTCGCGACGATCTTCTCGTTTAATTTCAATCGCGGGAATAGAAGAGAAAGATATTAGGCACGTGCAACCCTGCGAGACTTGATTACCGCGAATTTATTTATCACGTTATACATACGCACGCGCATCATGCGTATATAACGTGTTGTATATGTGTATCACTGGGTCACCGAGGCTGTGGAATTAACGACGAATGCGAGGATCGTTTGTGATACGAGTGGCGAGTATAACGAGTCGAGGATAGACGTAAAACATGAGTTGTATTCGCGTGTGTATGTGTGGCTACTGTATACAGCGTAGATTTTATTAATTCTCTAATTAATTAGCGATACGATAGTACGCTGTGATAAAATATTCAGTCATAACAATAAGTTGGCAAATTCCTGCGTATGCGTGTGTACGCGTATACCTGGATATTGTAAACAAAACAATACCCGATAACACGACATACCGACAATAAATACAACAATGACGAAACCTGTTTAATTATCCGGCCCTCCGTTCCTCAGACACGCGCGATTCTTTCTATTCGCTCTAACCCGACACCGCTAAAGACGAGTTTCAGTCATAACTAGCCTTTGTTTCACGCCTACGGCGTCATTATACGCTGGCTTATGTCAACGAGTGCTTTGTTTCTCATATTGTACCGCACGTTTGGAAAACGATTGGTGTATCGTATGTATAGGATGTGGGTGTACGTATATACACGTGCGACGAGGAACGTCATCGATGTAATCATTAAGCGCGCGGTGCAATTGTTATGTGATTTATTTATTCCTATTTGTTATTTTTTTTTTTTAATTTCTTTTATTATTCGTTGGATAGAAGAAAGTGGGGTGGATAACGAACATCTGCGATTTAGCCAATATCTGTACAAACTCTATTTAAATAGATAAACTCCTTTGACGGTTTTAAAACGGTAGTAAAAATCTTTCGCAATTTATATTTATTTTAGTTGAATTTTTATCTTATTCTAATTTTTTGGAAATAACGTTTCGATCTCAAGTCTACGCGTTTTATCATCGTGATTCACGATTCTTGTTACTAATTTTTCTCCCGTCTTATCGGTCGTTGTGAACGAACTGTACGTAACAAGTTTCGCGCCCTTGTCATTAGCGCGGTGCAATAAAATCGCGATGAGAATATTCCAAGAGCATGTAATATTGTGCTTAGAAAAACTTCCGCAGCCGAATCTTTCATGCATTATTGTTATTTATACACGAACGAAAGATTATTTTTAAACGATTATAATGTATTGCAATATATGGATAGCAGGAAAAAAAATCGGCAGAATTACGCGTCGCCATTTATATTATTAATATTTATTTATAATACCTGCTCGTTACAAGCGTGTAAAGTTGCAGGGAAAAAATTCGTAGCCTGATCGCGTCTCGGCAATTTTTGAAAAAAATTGAAAAGACCTTCGTGCTGTCGAAGGTGCAGCGAAAAAACAAAGTCTAGCCGTTATAAATTGCAGGAATGTGAAAAAATTAATTATTTGCAACGATACAAATAATCTCGTCTTAAATTTTTCAAGGTTACGCATAAATATGTACGTATATACCTGCATACGTGTTTTTACACGACAGGTTCACACGTGTGTAATCATCGCACTTGCAGCCGCCTGGGACGCGATGATTTGCATAAATGCTGCGGTCTGGCCGTCGAATAATGATATATATATATATATATATATATAAATAAAATATATGTGTATACGGTACATATGTATATTATATACTCGTAAAATCGATTTGACCCAGTTAGCGTAATTACGTTATTATAACGTATATTACCGAGATAAAGAGAAACCACGTTAATGGAGGTAGAAATTAGTCGCGGGCAACGCGGATCCTTCGTGATTCACACTCGCATGAACCGCAAACCCATGCGTGGCTTTTATGTATGTAGGTATACTTACATTATACGTATATTATATTATATTGCGTTACGTGCGTACTGACCTTCGTTCGAAATGGAAAGAAAGAAAGAAAGAAACAATGAGCCAGAGAGAGAGAGAGAGAGAGAGAGAGAGAGAAAGGGAAAGATAAAATGAGAGATTATCGATTCCTCCTTCAACTCGAAGTTCCTATCACGTGTACCACGTCCTCGCAGCAATTTACGCGACCAATTCACTTCGTAGGTATTACATTATACCTCTACACGCGTGTATTCATATGTAAGATATTGCATGGCACCCACACGCATTTCACGCGGCGAACCTGCTGCATCATATATGCAGATACAATTATACCTATACTCGATGTACGTTACACGCGTATAATGAGTGCAACAAGTGCGTTGCGAAACGAGACGTTTGTTCACACGCGCAATGAAACGTGTTTCTTTTTTTTTTTTACTTTTTTTTTTTTTTGCCAATTTTTATTTACGAATGTATCACAGTTAGGAATTAGTACAAGAGAAACGTGTTTTACCTTACAGTGATATGTTTATACGAGTAAACGGTGCGCGTGCGTAAAGGATCCGTTCTCAAGCGATACATTTACCACAGCTTGCTGTTGCAAACATTTTTTAAGGTGAACACAAAAGGTGCGATAGATGAAAAGTACCGGGTATTTCTGCAGCTTACATGTTTTTACACATCCGCTCGTCGCGTCGTTATAACGCTAGACGATTACTCGCTTCAAACTTCACTGCAATTGTGCCGTTCAATCCTCTTGATACGTACGTATATCTGAACTGAAACGATTTTTCTTTCTTGAAATTTTTTCATCGTCTGCAACGTATTTCTTTATCGTATCGCGTCGTATTGCAATACACGGTACAGATTTTTATTATACAATTTTTGTTGATTTCTGCGAGAGCGTTGCGTCATCGCTAAAATAATCGCCTGTGTATTTTCTACTCTTGTAATTAATTATTATTATTATATAAATATGTTTGTACGTATAGCGCACGAGAGGCGATTAAAAGATATACGCTCAGCTGTCGAAAAACCGCAGCGAGATTCCTACGCGTCTAAATGGTTTTCGATTAAACTGCTGAAAATCCGACCGGTCGCATGTGAAATTTGGGATTTTTTCTGTGCTAGTGGTTGTTGTTTAACGGTAGTGGTGGTAGGGTAAATAATAGCCGAGGAATGACAGATTGCAGTGTAATACATGTACATACATGCATACATAAAAGTATGTAGTAATGTATAGAACCGCTACATGAATTTATGAAAAGTTTTTATACCGAAAGATAGAGTTTGTGCCTCGTGAAATTTCAATCTTGTAACGACGATCGGCTCTTGACTGTATCTAATTTTTTCAAAAAATTCCGAAGTCAGGACTGAATAATGTGGAAAATTTGCATCATCGATGCAGACACGCCCGAGTAACGATGATTTTTATTTTTCTTCTTCTCTTTCTTTTCTCTATTGCATTTTTCTAACATAGCAGAAAATACACACCGTCAAGCCCGCGACGTTCTAATAGGCGTCGAGAGCTTGTTTTTTCCGCCAATTTTAAGCACATACGTTGCAATTTAACGACGCAGATTAAGTATCATTGTATTTACACAGCGGCGATCAATTCATTTCCCAACACAACTCGGGCTTATCTCGATCGGAAGTGTTTACAAAAAAAATGCTAACTTTTCTCAACACTTTTTCACGCGACAGGACCTGTTTCATCAACAAATTAAATGTCAACATTTTATAGGTAAACCAATTAAGTCTTGTTGATCGCGATCTTTCTCTCGCTTTATTATATATATACATGTATACGTGACACATGTTTTGGCAAAGCGTAATAATTGTAACACGCAATACGCGTAACGTATATATCGCTAAAGTGACGTATGCGGTGAGGTGTTCCAACGAATGTTATACGTATTATTAATACACCTTCCTACGTAGAATCGCTTGGAAAAATATTATATAAATATTTTCAAAGCAGCATACATAACACATTGCGTATCTGTACAGCGATAAGTTGACATGGCTATAACTCGTATAATTTTAAGATATTTAAGGGAGAGAGGTGATGCGTAGTATTTTCAATGTTTGAATAGAAAAAATAACAAAATAAAATATAATTCAACGCTCTTGGTAAACATATTTTCGTCAATCAACGACATTAAGCCACATGTGTGATACTCGTACTCCATGTATGTACATCGATCGTCGCGCATCACCTGAGTCACTGTTATGTCTGTATAATATATATCTCATATAAAAACTGATATCGTAACGAATCGACGATTCCTTATAATATAGCATCTGTTGATCAAATCTACGACTATAGATGAATGAAGAAATAATAAACGACGCGTCGATAAGCCGGAATATCAATGGGCTGGCATATTATACGTTATTGTACACATACGTTAGTTTACGAATAATGCGCAGATCCAGTTTATCAAACTTGTATATATACATATATAAGTACATATCTACGTATCTGGTATAATCAGTAAATAGTTAGTCGATTTGAAGTTGCGTCATTACGTTTTACCGTAAGAATATATATATATATATATGTATATGTAAGATGGTTATTAAGGTGTTTCAAATGAAAAAACTTTTCGATTTTCGTTCGAGCGGACGAAGAAAATTCTTGCTCCTCGTCTAAAACGAGGCCTCGAAAGTATTGGGCACTTTAGCACAAGTGTAAATAGGAACCGTTTGGATTTTTGTCATAAATAAATTGAGCAGTCGATTTTAGCACACATTTAGCATGAATTTTTTTTTTTTTTTTTTTAGACCGTAAACTATCTTTTTGACATCCAACACGAGAAAATACTCGCGTAGTACGGTCGTCGAACATTAATTTGCATTTTTATTTTCAATGTTAATTGAAAATAACGACTTACAAGAGCTGTCGAAAATTATTCTTGACTCCCAACTCAACCATAACGTTTACTTTCCTACTATCGCTTTTCAGGTCGGAAAAGTTATCATTGTGGTCGAGTAAACTTTTTTGCCGTATTTTCGGGAAAATATATACATATACTAGACGTTTATGACTATAGCTTTAAGTCTCATGTTTTCTTGCATTCTTTTCTTCTTCATCTTCTTCTTTCTAACGTATCGAAGATGGAAAAAATTGTACGCATTATCGAACTTGTGGCGTATCGGGGAAAAAACGACGAGGAGCTATTTACGTGTCGTCGAGCAAGTTCGGTAAGATATTCACGCGCGTATAATATGGTATACCATGTGCGTAGGATAATCGAACGAATGACAAATTTCTCAACGTCCACGTTTTTTTTTTTCTTTTTTTCTTTCTTTCCTCATATCGCAGGTGCGCGCAAGATATTCAACTTTGATTTCAAACTCGCTGCGGTATAAGATGATAATGCAAAATCTGGGAGATCGAAAGTTGAAACACTGTCGATTAGGGAGATTATTCACTTGACGCGAATATAGTCAATATTGGTATCGTATAGCATTACACATAGCTTACCGATCAAACCTCGAGCGAATTGATCGAGAATCGTTAATCAGTCTGGTTATACGGATGGTAACTGCCTGCAGGTTCACCGGATACTCCAAAAGACGACCAAAAAAAAAATTCCCCATTTTCACTCCTCAATCTCTGCATGATTTTTCGTCTCGGTACGCCGATTTCACGATCCTTGGTCCTTGATCATATCGTAGTTAGTAACGTCATCGTAACGATTCATGCCGAGATAAAAAACTATCGTTTCGCGATTTTGAAATTGTCTGTAATCCAGTAAACCGTAATAAAACATCTTAGTCCTTTAAAAATCACTTGAAAGTTGAGAAAATAATTTTTTCCCCAATGTTTCGTTACGATAACGTTACTAACTTCAACCTCGTGGCCCTTGACCTGATTTTGTCGATTTCATTACAATTCACGAATTCGAAGAAAGTCACATCGTAGTCGTTTTATTATTATTATTATTATTGTTGTTGTTGTTGTTGTTGTTATTATTTTGTCTCTCCGCAAATGTCAAGGAACAAAGTCGCCTCGGTTTTTATCGTGAACGGAGAACGCCAACGCGTTAAATAAAATTGAATCATCGCCGCTGCTCGATATTACGATCTCAACTGATCCAGGCACCGATGTCGAGGCTCGTGTCCTTCTACGCTGCCCCTATAATAATACAGTATCCTACGGTTCGTTACACGCAAAAGGTCGTTGCGAAATCGCCACGCGTACTACCGTAATACATGCATACACTTATACGGTACTTTGTACGCGTAGCGGAGACACGGGGTACGTTGATCGTAAGCGACAAAGGCCTCGGTGCAGACTAGAGATCCTTGCGGTATAAATGCTCGCTGTAAGAAAGACCCTTGAACTCGTTGTAACGGTGCCCGCGAGTCAGGGTGATCCGAAATCCTCGACTCCACTCGCCTCGTTCGTTTCATTCACTTCGTTCGTTTGTCACGCCATCGCGCCAACGTCGGAGCTTTCCTGTCGTATTAAAGTTTCGATGAGAATCAATCCTTTGCACGGCGTTCGTTTATTCGCGGTATAACGTCGACGCGATTAGAAGAATCCGATCGCGAGCTCGTCTTACGTTGGTAACATTGTCGTAACGAAACATTGGGGAGAAAATCACTGTTTTCTTAATTTTACAGGGATTTTTAAGGAACTCGTAATCAGATTTCCAAATATCAGTGCGTTTTTTTCCGTAACTGTTTACCGAGTTTCAGGCTATTCTGAAATCGCGAAACAACCGTTTTTCCTCGGCATTGATCGTTACGACAACGCGTTACTAAACTTCAATGCGACGGAAAGAAAAATGTCATCTTTTCCGAGCGTATTTCCCTCGTCGTGTCAATTTCATTCTCGAAATTAGTCGACAACCGGAACGTTAGAGTTACGCTCGGTCTACCTACGCTGTACGGGTACGGGTCAGTGCGCTAAGGTCGCTGAACCTAACCTTTGAAAACAACCAACGACGATCCTCGGCCAATGGACAGCTTTCGTAGCTAAGCGACCACCGGCCGACTGCCTTCTTCTTTCCGGAACGCGCAGTGCGCCGAGTACCTGCACCTACACCTTCACCCTTCACCCTACACCCTTTACCTAACACCTCCAGACACACGACGATGCCCTTTCTAACACTAGAACTATCCAGATCAGTCAAAATGACTGGTTTTACAATTTGATTTAAACATTCCTAATTCACGTTGTATTTTTAACCCGCAATGATGTAATTACTTTTACAACGTTAACTAAATCGGATAGTTCTGGTGTTAATCGCCATCGACTACCGGGCACGGGTTATTACTACGCCATATACCCTCGTGCTGGCCGCTAAAAATAGTTAAACAAATTACTTGACTTTTCCTTTACCGTTTTTACCTGACCCAATTACAATTTTCACTTTACTACCGAAGCGTACGTACCGATATTCGCAATTCGAGTATCTCGTTGTAAATGAAAGTCCGAATCAATCGGTATTCAAAAGTACATTCATGACCGACAATGGTCATTGGAACCGAGTACATACGCGGAAAAATATATTTCTTAGAATTTTGATTCTTCTCCTTTCATACCGCCTTAATTTTTCTACCATGAACCGATGAATTCTGTGACGTTTCTGATCGTTTTTCGAAATCTCTCACCAGTGGACACCGTGCAATTGGCCAAGTTTTGATGGCGAAGTGGACAAGTGTAGATGAATAAATTTTGACATAAAACTTCATCATGTAGTGTGGAATAATTACAGCGAATATGTGAATGCAACTATCAACTCTGTAGGTATATTATCACGCTGTGGCGGTAGAGGAGCAGATAATCGAGAGTGAAATGACCCCGCGATTCTTCCCAACTCCACCGTCGCCCTCCTATTCCTGTATGTACGTACGCGTAGGTGATGGCACTTCATTTCAGCGTCGCCATTAATCATCGTTTATACAAACTTCACCCCAGGCAACGATCATTATATATATATATATATATATATATATATATACATAATCATATGTGTGTGTGTACATACGCGTATATAACGTCGCTTGCTCAATTTCGAAATCGTTAACGAAAATTTTGTAATCGAATTGAATTAAGTAATGCCGCAACGTATCGTTTCGAGGTTCGGTTGATTTTTGTTATCAAAATTTGTGTCTTCAATAATCCTGGTCAACTCGATTTATTCACAGATCTCTATGCTCGGGATATTTTACAATTTTTTTTGTTTGTTCATATTTCTTTCTTTTTTCTACACGTAATATAACATATGTATTACGCGTATGTCGTTTTTCCTAGATCAGCGCCGTTTAGTTACATCTCAACAATTAGACACAGTTGCTAAAATTAACAGCTTTCACTAAACGACACGTATAAAATTACGCAGAAACACGGGTATTCCTGTTTTTGAATTCCATAATGTTTTCATTTATCCTCTAGCTTATAGAAAACGTTCAGTTTTGAAACACATACGTACATACGTATACATGACACTGTTGCCGTCGATACGCTAAATCGTAAATAATACTCTCTCAAGTCTCGGTATTATCGTCGAATCGACTTTACAATAAGGGGTATATTATTAATGGTACATGTGAGAATGAAGAAACGGCGTAAATAAATAAATATCAGTATTCATTAAAATCGACAGGAATTTCGATACAATCATCATCATCATCATCACATCTAGTACGATAACAACATTTTTTCTTTCCAACTTTTCGGATAGTTATTAACGGATCCATAACATGTTATTGATCATGCTCCGAGGTGTTTTCGACGTGCGTGCGAGTTAACACAACGCGTCCATCTCCGGTTGCACGTTGATACAAATTATGCGTTAAATGCCTACGTATTAACCTGTCGACCGGTAAAAAACTTACTGACGTTATACGGCTGTAGAACATGTATCGTCTTATACTCGCAGGTTGGCTTTGTTATTCATTTAATGTAACACGGTATATTTTTACGTCTGTTGTATGTATTTTCTCTCTTTTTCGAGTACATGGAAGAAAGAAAGAGAGAAAGAGAAGCAGGGAGAAAAAAGTAGGGAAAGCAATTAAAGACGGGTGGCGTGAGTTTCCTCGGCTTATCTTCTCGCGTAAACTCGCGCCGGCGGCGATAAGACGTTGATAAAATGCTACGTTATACGTATATGTAGGTTCATACGCAGCTCATCGATCGGTCGAGGGTGAAATGTAAGAGGCCCGTGAGTGAAAGTATAATATTTAAAGGGAGGGAGGAAATCGGAGAGGCTCGTCCGTGATAAAGTTTTCGTCAATTATTATCGATCACCTTTGGGAAAAATTCATTAACGGGTAAAAATAATTTCTGCAAGCTCCGTACGCCGTTATACGTACGTTATCATCCGTTGTATTTTTAAATTTCTCATCAATTATCGTTTAATTCTTTAACCGCAACAGGTATATGCGTACGGGCAATGATACGAGGCGAATAAACATCGGGGAAAATCTGCGGAGGGTTCGCGTTTGTTTTTGCAGCCGCCTTTTCATCCGGAAATAGATCTGGCTAATTACGGCTTGTGTATTCTCACACGCACACACGCACGCACGCACATTACCTACGCAATGGTTGGAATTTACTTTTCAAACATCATATTATTATACAGTGACGCGGTGCACGGTGTTCGCCAAATTAAACAGCACAATTGTACGTCAAGTGTGTATGATTCGTGAACGTATAGTATTTTATACGCGTGAAAGAGAAGGCAGGATGTGCTTTTTGGCTTCATTTTCCACATTTCTTTTTCTTCCTCTTTTTTTTTTCACAAGCCTTTTTTCGCCTTTGAGATACGTGCTCTTCGATAATTGGAGATATATATACGCGACAAGGTGGAAATCGATCAGGGCACCCCCTTAAGGTCTGAAGCAGCACCAGTAAACGAACCAACCATCTCCAGATCGGTCTCGGCGCGAAGTAGGAAGTCGGTTTTTGAAGTACTAGGGTGGAGGCGTAAGGGAATCCTGGAACTCCCGGGACCAGCCGGCAAATAAAAGTCGAGTCTTAAGTATTATCGACCCTACGAAACGTGGTACCCACACTTGTTTGCAGGGCAGCTTTTAATACTCCCCGAACAAAGAACCGCGGACCGGAAACCGAGACGTCGACTCAAGGGCTGCCTGCCCTCCGCATAAACGGAATTGAAATCTTTACTCTCGTGCATCGTTTTGCCGTGCAGTCTGCGGCGTGCAACGCGCAGCTTTGCTTGCCAAATAACGTGGGGGACTGTTTTCGTTCACGTAATTTATACGTAATGTGTACGAAGAGAAAACTCGGCAGTCAAACGCACGGGCTGCAGTCCAGGAACCGTTGACGTTATCCAGTCCTCCGGCTCTGCGGGGGTCGATAACCGTTGTAGTCGTCGGCGGTGGGAAGTTTCACGGGGATACGGAAAACGCGGAGCTGCTCCTATTACGGCGGGGATTTTGCGGGACGAGGAGGGAACGGAACGGAACGGAACGAAACGGAACGGAACGGGCTCGGGTCGCCCGGTATTGATTGTCAGTTCATTCGCATTGCCGCGGACTGTGTTTACTTCGTTCCTTCGACTTTTTCCTACTACTATTTTTACCCGACGCATATGATATATGCATATTAGGTATTTACAAATATATACGGATGCATGTTTTCCATTACGCAATTACTTTGACGAAAAAAAAAAGAAACATCGAAAAAGCACGAAGTTAATTTCGATAATCGACGACTCTGAAAGAATTTGTATAAAGCTGACGATAATGATAATGATGCTCATCGTCATTCTCGTACCTTCTTATCTGTCATATTTATATTATACATGGTCATTGCACTCGCGACTACAACACAAGGGTATTATATTTATATACCTTATATACTTGATCTGCTGAGCATCTATATATAGCGATAAAAAGAATTACACTATTTTTCTTTCGTCTAGTGTGAACGAAATCTCCGAATTCCGGATTGAAAATTATATGACATTTAGAAAAAGGAAAGAAAAAAAGGAGCAATTTAAGACGGTGATCGGTTAATATTACAGTCGTGTTTACGCATTTCTGCAGATTGTCACTAACCATTAACAAACTTCTTTTTTTTCACTCTAACCTGGTTGATATATTTCTACATCGTTGATTATGATGGAAGAAAATATCCGACGGAGTAATAATTATTTTTTGGTATTCGACTTGCAATGAAAAAAATTATCCACTGATCCACGATAAGATGTCGAAAAATTTCGTATACTCACAACAGCAACAACAACAACAACAACAGTTCAAAATAAGCGATAACCGTGTATCGCACCGGTGTTGTTACAAGTTATAACCAACTTTGTGATATTTTCGCACGATTATTATTATCGGGAATTTATGCAGTTGAGTAAAGTGTGTAATTTGTCGTTTATAAATTTGTTCAGATGTGAGATACGCGTTGATCGTCCGGAATTTTCGTAGGTAAATTTAACTGCACTCAGCACGCCGAGATCGTACCTATAGTGTTGTAATTTTCTCCGCAAGTAACGGAGAGCGGCGGCGCTCTCGGATGATCGTGAACCAAACCGCCTGCACAGCCACCGTCGAATAACAATCATCGGTCTTCACTCGTGCGTACCGACGCCTAAATACTTCTAAATACACGTAAACAGCCTTGCTGCACCACTTGGCGCGATGCCCGACGCGAGGAGAGAAATTATTTCGCGTACGCGAAGAATAAAGTGATACTACTTTCACAGACGAGGTTATTCGAACAGGAGAATTAAAAAAGGCTCCAATTACCGTTGAAAGATATTAAAAATATTTTTTACGCAACATTTTTCATGGCACACACATACTTTTTAAATAATATTTCGTTTTTCCGTTTGTCGAAATTGCATTTACAGTCCTTTTTAATTCTTCTTATCCTTTGACAGAGGGGAAAAAAAAAACTCGTATCACCGATTCCCGGTTTATTATAACCTTGTTATAATTTATCTCTCGTTTTATCCCTCGTTTGTTTCGTTGAACGCTAATGAATGTTAACACTTTATATACGTTATACGTTGCCTCATACCGTGCGTCTATTATTGTTAACCTACGCTGGGACTTTGCAATATGGCGCGAAATGGCGACGCGACGGTCGCATGATCGCCAATTTGCAAGTTATATTAATAAGTCAATAAAAATTTTACACGCGACCGAGCGCGGCGATGCGGTTTTTCATACTTTTGCACGGAAATACGATGTGTAAACCGTTTGGAAAATAGTCGTTAAATATGTACGATAGATATATGTTAAAACGGTATTGTAAAATACGCTTTTCGACGAAGAAGAAAACGGAAATTGGACTGTTATCGCTTTGTCAACATTGATATCTCCTATACTTTATGTTATACGTATAGATAGCCATGCGCACGTAACACGCATCAACGTGGAAATCCCTTTTTGACCGTACCTTCTGCCGCTATATAAGTACCCAATTATTTTCTGAGCGACCAGTTTTTCTAGCCAATAATTATAACACGTCTGTAACTCAGCTCAGTGTTCACTGTGTTTTTTTTTTTTTTTTTTTTTTAATCTCTTTTCTTTTTTCTAATTAAATGAAAAATCGAGTATACAATCGAACGGCGGGTATTAGCTGTAATTGAAAAAAAAAAAGCTATTGCTCGTTTGCGCAGTGATCCGAGTGCAGAATTGTTGCTAATTGATTAATTTAACGTGATTTTTCTTCTCCTGCAACCTTCTCCTGCGCCTGACGTACTAATTGCATGTTTTGCATTATACCCATGTTGTTCTCGCTTCTTCGCGGATAATATGAGCAATGAGAAACGAGACGTCGTCGTCTTTATACGACGGACAGGTAATTAACTATCGTCGATTCTAACGCGGACGTTGATCAATGAGCGACAGCGGGAGGAGTCGAGAAGCGAAGGTAAGAGAAGGGAAGAGACGACAGAACAGAAGTACGTTCGTGCCTGCGTGATTCTCGGAAGATTATTTTTTAAAATAGGATTTATTCAATCACCTCGCCGGCAAAGTCCCAGTCAAAGTTCTCAGTGCCAGAATCTTAGAATAGCTTTACTGTATGTATATATTGTATATATATATACAGATTTTGAACTTCGCGTGCTGTGCAATTCAAGGCAAAGGTCACCTTCGACAATTTTTACTCCCGCTCCCCGTCTCGTTGATCTAGATTATAGAACCTGACATTTACGGGCGTAATTTCGAAATTTATCACACCCGTCTCCTAAACTCCACTTATAAATATAATTGTGAAAACAATGCCGATCATAATGTTACAAGTTTATTGTGCTAAACTAGAAATTGCAGAATTCTTACATAACTCTGTTATGCAAAGTTGTAAAGTTGCAAGATCAAAGAGACGCTATAATTTAACGAATATTCAAATATTTTTCTCTCTTTCTTTATGTAATAGAATTTTTCGTACGATAAGAAAGGCGCAGGTACGGTGATGAGTAATGTTCATTAAGGGGTCTGCCCGTTAGCGTCGCTAGTCATTGGCACATAAAATTTGATTCGAAAGGAAGCTCGTTCCATTTTTTTGATTCCAAACAACAGCGATCCAGTGGAGAACCTATTGACGAACATTACCGCACGTAGCTTCGACTAGACCTTCCCCCAGAATTCCAAGCTTTCCTTGAACTCCGTGTAACATATAGAATTCCCGATTTACCGTCCGTTGAAAACCGCCAAAAACACCCCGTTATTTCGAAGGCTGCAGTAAGCTCGATTTAACCACCACCACCAATCCCTCCCCCAAAGAAGGGCAGATGCTCTCTCGTCAGATACATTCTTTGTTACATCGAGATTCGACATCTGTAAATCAATTGAAAAATACCTATATACGTGAAAAAAAAAATTGAATAAGAACAGAAAATTTATCTAGTTACGAATTCGCGTAATCGTTTTCAATCTTGACGATATCTCTACATACGTTATGTATTGGAAACACAAGAAAAAAAAATGAAAGATGGTGGTTAAAAAAAAATCGGTAACTCACGAGTGCTCTGGACACCGATGATTTACGTCACATGTATACGTAAACACAGGTGTATATATATAAATGCAGCCAGACGCAGGGATCCGAAAGCAGAGAGTCTCGAGCCGTGAGCGAGTGCTGTTTACACACTCATCTCGATCGAGTAAACCGATCAGTTTATTATCCTTCCTCCGAAACGTCGCCTCGTCCTGTTTGGTTCCCGGGTTGTTGTACGCTTCCAAGAAGGAAAAAGTGTTACAGAAGTTTGGCAATCCCGCTCCCTCTATCTAACTATCTATCTATCTATCTATCTATCTATCTATCTATCTATCTATCTATCTATCTATCTCTCCGTCTCGTTTTACCCTCCCTGAAATTTTTCGGAAGGAAGAGAACGTCGTCGAGGGGGCTGCGTTCCTTCAAAAGTAGGAACGACGTCGGGCGTCCCCATTTGCGAGGGGGGTGGGGATCCCGTCCGGAGAATCGTCGGACGTCGAGGCCAGTATCGACACAAACTCGACGCGCAGGCGTCCCGCTGGCTGCCGAGTCTCAGGGGCGTCGCCTCACCCTTTTCGACGCCCGACACAAAGAGCTTGCCCACAAGCTCTTCTTGTTGCTAGGGGGCATTTCGTAGCGAACCGTGCAGGGCGACTCGCTTGTTCGACCGCCGACGCTGCGACGCGCGAAAACTTTCCAGGATGCAGTTGTGCGCTCTTCCGGATTCTCGAGTCCATCTCAATCACTCTAGGCGTCTTAGTAATGTAATATTTCGTTTTCAAATCGATCGTTGAGTCGAAATGGAATTTTAAGGTGGTAGAAGGAAACGATGCAGTCGAGTCAAGTACGGAAAGACGGGTCCTTTTTGAAATCGAATTATTTCGTGTAAATACGAATGACTCGATTGATTTCGAGGTTCGTTCGTAGTGTACAAATGTCGACGGAAGATGGATATTTTTATACCGTAACTTCGTCAACGATTCCAAAAGTATCTACATTGATCGTTTCCTTGGTGATTCAGATTGTCGATATTTAAATTTTGGTTTAAAGAAAAGAAGCTGAAATCATCGCTTTTATTTACGGTTCGTTACGGGAAGATTACATTCGACGCTTGGTCAGAAACTTGGCGCACAGAAATAATGATGTCAGAAAAAAAAAAAAAGAAGAAGTAAACATTACAACGAAACGAGAAAATTTGCCTACTTTTGCCAGTTATTACCCACGCTGTTGACGCAATGAACTAAACCGAAATATGGCCGAAAATAAAATTGTATTGCAAACAGAAATTGAGAATTTCCGTCGGAACGAAAATCGGAAGTGCGAAATCTGCGATCCCCGCGCTTCGGCGCCTATGACAGCAGCTGTTCGCCCAGCTGAGTTCTATCCCCACCACTAGTAATTGATGCTTCTCCTACCTTGCCGTCTTTACTCCCACTCCGAGTACTGTCAGCCAGTGTCAGCTGACGGCTGTCATTCCGGGTAGTTGCTGCCGCGGCTCCTCAAACGCAACACACGTTCAGGCGAGTGATTTTATTTATTTATTTATTTATTTATTTTCCACTTCTGTTAACCACAATTACTTATCATGACTAACGACGAAGATTTAATCCGATCCGATTTCCCGTTCACTTTAGTAGAAAAGTTGGTATTTCTTGTACGATTTTTACGGGCATTCGGATTTCGTTTCAGTTACTCTGTGTTTGTTTCTTTCAATCGTAGAAATATATTTGTGAGGTTTCAAAATTTTTACGCCATTTGTTCTCGCTAAATTTATGCGGCGCTGCGAGTTTTAAAGGGAGTGCAGAACGATGAATATACGACAGAGTATCGAGATATTGAAATTTCTCGCGTCTGATATGTACATATAATCGGGTTTTCATCCCTTCGCTTGGCAACGTCATTCTCTCGTTTGATCCACGGTTAATCCTTCGCCGCTTGACGATTACGTCAGCGGATTTTCACGACAAATTATGGATCGATTTCCTCGCCCTTGTATCCTCTTGATCGCTATGTGTGAGAGAGAGAGAGAGAGAGAGAGAGAGAGAGAGAGAGAGAGAGAGAGAGAGAGAGAGAGAGAGGCGGGGAGGTAAATCATTAGCGACAAGGTGACGATGCGACTTTTCTTGTACTCGACCTGCCACATTTATACGATTATATGCATTATGTCGATGTCATGGTGATTGGCCGATTTATAAATATATATATATTTAACTCTGGATTGTTGTTACCGTGATATTATTTCAATGTTCAGTCTGTGAAAACAGTGGAAATTAACCGATATACCGAGGGGCCTGAAATAAAGTGGAAATAATTTTGTGTACAGAATCACTCGAGCTACGCTGCAATCGTTGGAGATGACAATTACAAATTATTTCCGACAACTTCCCGTAAACGCTTCGTGTTTTTCTGAACATCCTATAGACGGTGTAAAACAGCATATGTGCGGCAGCCGTGAACGTTGTAAGTTGGACAGTGATGAAAACGCGAATTTCCGTCTACAAAGCAGCCGTTTGAAATGGTGAATTAGACGCGGCGAATTGAGATAATCGTTTTCTTTTGTCTAGTGTTTTTTCTTTCCTCTTTTTTTCCCTCTCAGCCCCGTTTTTTATCCCTTGGCTTTCTCTCTCTCTCTCTCTCTCTCTTTAGCTCTCTATCTATCTCACCATTATTCTACGTAATCTATTCGAAAGAGTTCCGCGCCAGATACTCTCGGCGAGGGTGTAAATAGGCTTAACACTTTCCTGGAACCATGCGCTTGTCCCGTTTCAACCATACAGTGTCCATAACGTCACTGTTGTACGACTTCCTGTAAAAAAAAAGAGTCCTAGTTTCCGTAATTATTATTTGTCTACGTTTTATTTCTTTCTTTCTTTTTTTTTTTTCCTTCTTCTTTCATGTATCCCATTTTTCCGTCGTAATTACAAACCAGCCACCTCACATCCGTTCGTCCGCTCTCAGTGGGTACCATGCATACGTTTTACATATCAGATTATATCATCAATTAATGTATGGACGATTTTATTCGTGCATTCGTGCGTCTCTCGGTTCGTTCATTTACTCTACTGCATATAAATATATCGAGACGCTGTATAACGGCTTACGAATATACACAGATACGTGTAATTGCTCGAAATTATTTTTGTAATAATCAGATGTTTTTACTAATTATGCAAACGCAACCGTATCCGAAAATTATTCGCGCTGCGATTGACGTAAACTGGGATACCAGCTCTTGCCAACAATCGTCTTGGCTTTCATGTAGCTTGAATACCTTCGACCACGGTCTAAAATGCAACGGAGACAAGGGCATAGTTGTTAAAAAGAGATTAAGCTTGTTGCGTCGTAAAAATAACAAATAATAATAACAACAATTCATTACCATTCCGGTAAAAGAATTATTCTTTCTCGTAACGAGTATACTTGACAAGTTTGCGCATACTCAATTTTCAGTACAAATAATAAAAAAATTAATCGTTTCGAGAGTGAAATTGTCCGTCGAAAACTATGCGTCGATTTACTCGACCGACGGCAAACTTTTTGTTACACACGTCTCGAGACATTTTATTTATACCTTTCTCCGTTTTATTCCTTCGTCACCACGTCTTCCTCCCCCCTTTTCCCCGTAGATTAGCCCCCGAACAGCGATATAGCAACGATCCAATTCATAAGAGAAACTCCGAACGAAATTGCGAACCCGAAGTGGTTTCGCGTCCTTGGTTTTTTTTTTTTTTTTCTTTTTTGTTTGTTTTTTTTCAAATCTTTTTTTGTTCCCCGTTTCACGGACGGCCTTGACCGCAGGCTGAATGCCAAGGAGGGGCTGGAAGGGGCGGGTCGAAGACTTGCTTCCTGGGTCGGGGCGATATTACTTCCCGTTTTCTCCCGGCCTGGCGGGGATGCGAGAGCTCGTCGCGCCTGCGTCGTTCATCCCGGATTCTCTCGTGTCTTGCGGAGGGATTTTCGATATCCCGCGGAAAGGAAGGGATACGCGGATTGACGAACAATTATACGGGAACAATGTTGTAAATTTATTATAATATGAATGTAATTGTTCAACCCTTGTGTGAATATGTTATTCAAGTTTTTAGCGATTATAACCGACATCGTCGCGTTACGTCATCAGTGGAGAGAAAAGAAGTTTTACCTAACAAAATTCTCTTTGTTCGAGCTTTCGTATCGTCCTGCGTGTAAGAAATGCGCGGTAAACAAAGTGCAAAAGAGCGAATTGAGAATGAAGGGAGGGGTGTAAAATAAAATTTGCACGGATATTACCTCGTTACCATCATGCATCGATCGTGCCATCTAAAATCGGCCAAACACGCGTTAATCGATTAATTAATATATTATGTTTCTTTATTGAGTGTACAATTTGCATAGCCACATTGCATATGTTTAATGTCCACTTAAATGCGTGACATTGATCGCAGAGGCGAGGTTATCGTGTACGTGTATATTACAAGGATCACGGTCAGCGGATCGATTAATTGGTCAGAAAGAGGGGCGATTTAGAATTATAACAGTACAGTTCGTTACGATCGTTACATAGATTTATTATATAAATAAAACTGTTTTATTTTACAAAAACTTGTATTCACTGGTTCGAATTGTGTAATACTTGTAACAATTTTACTCGATTGAAAATAGTAAATATGCTGTGAAAAATTTAGTCATTTGCTAACCTTTATTTTTTATTATTTTATTCGTAAGTCGTCAAATAATAACGTACCACAACTTTTGCGCCGGATAGTCAAAGGTGTGTCCAGATATACTTGAAGGAAAATGAAAGTCCCGCGTCCAAGCAAATCGTTGTTATTATGATTACTACCATTATTACGTATAAGCGATTTGCAACATTCTGACCGTCTTACACACACCTGCAATATTAGCTACAGAATATTACAGGTATTTAAAAATTTGCCGTTTCTCTTTGCAACGCGTTCATCGACGATACAATATCGACATAGTATATAATAAGAATAATATATTATACGACGCGAATCTTTGACCCGGAGTTTTAACTTGATATCGAATCTCATCGGCAGCCGTGCCGCAGCGATAAAATTGCAATGCGCGATGTCCAGACAGCGACGGGCTGACGGGCGCGTTTTTATTTCCGCTTTGATTATTTATTTGATTTTTTTAAATGTTATTTTTTTTTTCTCTCGTTCTTCTCGCAGCCGAGATAACTGATAAGAATTACCGTGTTTGTTCTCCATCGACCTTATATTATAGGCGCAACGCGCGATAAGCACTCCCTCGTGTAATGACAACGTTGCTTAGCTAATCTACCCCCCCTCCCACCTGCACCTCTACTATATATTAGAGATTTGAAAGAAACCGAATAGTGTATAGAAAACAGAAGGACAATTTTATCTTCCTTGCGGACGAAAATGTGAAAGATGCTGATACGTAATTCGGATTCGCTTACGCGTCGCTTATGTGGGAGAAACTTGCAGGGGTAGGGGGCGAGAAATAAAAGAAGAAAAATAAATCGTAAATATACGTGTATTCGGACGTATCCGAATATGAGTTTTAAATCTTTGAAGCATTCTTCTGCCGTCGAGTTTGGCGCCGTCTCAAAGCGACGGACTTGGGAAATCTGACCGCAATAAAGGTCGGCAGTGGAATTATTAATTGCCTGCTTAGAAAGACGAGACGAGACGCCCTGCAAACTCGTATTCAGTCATCCTCTCGCGACGAGGATCTGTTGTAACCATGGCCCTTCGCCTGTTTGTTATACAAGTTGCGATAAACTTGTAATATATACGTACACGTGCGTACGTGTGATGTTACAATATTAGGCCCGCGGCTTTGATGCGATGGCGCCTTTATTATACGGCGTGTAGAGATATATGTGTACGCATGTATAAGGGACACGTGTCGGCTTCAATTTGAAACAAATTGGGAACGGCTGCTTGGCTGCTGGGCCAGTTTTCTTTACCTTGCCCCTTGGTCCGCTATTACAAAAACTTAATTGTTACGCCTGCAGTGAGTTCGTTTTACATTATAGGTAAGTATGTTCGAAACTGAGATTGCGTTAGGTTGCGAGACGAGTGAAAATTATTACTCTACGCCCGATGATCGTTATGTTATATCCTGTACAAGTCGCTGCAGACCGAGCATAGTATACATTATTTATTTATTTATTTTTTCTTGTTATTGTTCATACGAACAGTTGCGATCGGCAAAGAAATTTTGTTTTTCGGTTGAAATATAATATACAGACTATAATTTTTGGATCTGCAGCGATTTTGTCTCATCGTTATCGACGATTTATTTTTATTAATTTTTTTTTTTTTTTTTCTAGATTCTCCATTTTCTTACTTTTCCTCAACCGAAAATATCTCTGTACGTCAGTTTCGATACGCCGATGCAATTTTACGCTCTGTAATAAATTCCTCGTACAACGTTTATCGTTATGCATTTGGCCAAATGTGCACTTGTCGGCTACTATAAATTATGCAACGGTTATTTCCGTAACCGGTTATCGCGCATCTCGCGAGAGCATACACGCACCTTATCTCTTGATTTATAAGGTTAATTAATGAATGAATACGTTCGCTCAAAGATAATGCGTACGTGTAACACATGCGTATAAACAAATATACTCAACGGGCATGGCAGTGTTCCTATTCGTAGTAGTATCATAACCAACGTCAGAGATGCGTCTGGCACGCAATTATTGCAGAGTATAACTCGCACGGCGATTTTGAAAGAAGAGTGGAAAAAGGAAAGATGCGACCGAACGACCGTGAAACTTGAAACGCATTTATATCCACGATATTATTACACAACGCAAGGTATGCGTTGCGTTATATAACAACCAATATTTTCAATAACTAACTTTGTGGAATTTTTTCTTTCCACCGAGAGATTTTATCATTCCGACTACCGTGGCTACGCCGATATAGTTAATGTAATACGCGTATACGACGACACAGACTCGTCGAGCGCTCGTTGATGTCGGTGAATAATTTAGCATACACGCATATTCGCATACGTGCAATCTCGGGCGTAAAGGTACAACAAGCACGCAGAAAGCCGTGTTTTGTGTAACGCAAGCCAAGCTCGTGTGTAGCTCTGCGTCGTGTACCTACGTCTTTCTGTTTCTGTGACGGCGGCGTCGCGTCCAGGAAGCAATTACACAACTTTTAAATATAAACCCGGCATAGAGCGTTTGGCAAACTCTCGTTAAGCATACCCGATGTACAGGTATAAGGTATGTTCAGGCTGTACAATCCGGCCAACAACGCTTCGACTCTACGTCCTCGAGAATGGACTCGATGCGCGGCGCTGCCATTGCCGCCTGACTTTGCACCGTTCGCCTTGATTCGACGCCTACTTTACTCCCTCTTACGATCTGTCAAGTTATAACCTACCCGACTATCGTAATGTACTCCGCACGCCACTGGTAACAACCAAGATTTTGGCACTGCGGAATTGTCTTGTTCTTTTCGCATGTACCGTACATACACCGTATATACATGGTATGTATACGTATACCTGTGCAAGATACAACTTGCCGCATTTTATTCAAAAATTTCTTCTTTTTTTTTTTTTTTTTTATTAATATTTTCTATTATTTGCAACTCGATGCGATCGTTCGCCCTCCTTTATCACCGCAATCGAATCGCGAGGAATTCGTTATCGATTCGAGACTGCTTACGATTACTTGTAAATTTCTATCGGGGAACGTGATTCTGTATAGATTGAAAAGCGATCCGAGAACCGTTCGAGAGTCGCGTGACGTTCTTTGGTGGATTTTCGGTGTCACGAGAGAAGCACGAGCTCGTCACGTGTTAACGGAGGATCGGTATCGCAGATCACGCGGTGATTACGCGTTTCTTCGGTAATAAATATATATGTATATATATATATATATGCACACACACACACACACAGTATATATGTATACATATAAGTTTAAGCCCTCAGCGAACCTGCAAAATACAGATGTATTACAATAATTCTTGTACTAGCAATGCTACGCCCATGCATCTGCAGCTCTCTCTATGATGCATTCGTATGCATAAAGCTTTCCGATACATTCCAAATTGCAAGTCGATCGTAGCTGTAATATATTCCTCAACTTGATATGCATAAAAAATAATAATGATCGTAATTGTTTATACATTCTACACTATAAGCTGTATTTGACAATGTTGTTGTTTATTTTATTTTATTAATTTTCTTTTTTTTTTATTTGGCAACATCGCAACATTTTGATCTTGGTTAAAAAATATATACAGCGTACAAATATCATGAAATTAATCCCATCGCTTTCTTTTTGTATAAGTCGTGCAGCAGCGTTATAAGTATATACATATAAGGCGTGGTTGTTGGATTAATGTTTTGTTTTTTCTACCCCGGAACTCGCGGTAATTCACTTGAAGCAACAATTTTCTTTGACGGGGGCGCGAATTCCTGTCTAGTGCAACCGCGCGTGTTCGTGTGTGTAACCTTCGGAAACGGCTGGCACTTTGCCGAGGTTAACATCGGGAAATCCATCAATTTTATTACGCCTGCTATGGGTTATTGTGTCGGGGGATGGCGGCTAGGCGAGGTAATGATACCGATCGTGTATACCGGAATAGGGAATAAAGAAACACCCGGTACGAAGAAATCTGGAAGAAAACGTACGCTTCGCGATTTATGTTAATTGATTATTTCTCCCGCAAATCGATGACTTTTGCAACACTTTGCGTCTCAGGGTTTCTCGGTCCAAGTGTGTTTGAACAGATGATCCGCGGTTCAGAAGCAATTTAATACTTATAAACCGTGCAGGCTACGCGGACTCGTCAATTTTTAGCGCAAGTTCGGGAGCCTTAGTCTCGGAATTTATAGGTCCAGACATCGACAAGAAATCGTAACGTTTTAAAATTCATATATATCAAAACTGCCAGTTCTTTACGCATCTGTGAAACTTTTAACCCTTGTTTCGGTGCTTAAAAATGCATCGATTTAAACAACGTCGAGTGTCACACGTCGAGTTGTGTATCGAGACGTGTTGCACATTCGTCGTTGCGTCGCATGGATGTATTTACTACACCTGAAAAGTGACTCGGCGTAATGCAAAGTCTGCGAAAATCTTACGCGTGAGTAAACAAACTCATGCATAACGAACGAATGGAGATCGAGAGTTTCGGGAATATTCATAAGCAGGACCCTCGGCCGGGTCGGCGGGTCGTTCGTGGGTTCCGAGTGGAAGTAATCGGGCGTTAAACTTATTCTTATTTTAAATACCCGCGATGCTTCGACGCGAACCTAATACACAGAAATTCAAGTTCAAGCTCGCCTAAAGCGATCGACACTTTTCTATTAGACAACCCGTTTATGCATCCGCAAAGACATGATTAATTACGTCAAATCCAACTACACCGTCACTCCGTTCTTTCAGATAATTTCTATCTTCTTACGGAGAGTAAATTTTTAAAGACTAACGAAAACCGTTTATCAACATGTTCGGCAGACGTCTCGCTTTACAACGCAGCGATATGTCGCAATTTTTACACCTGGTGAGTCAATGGAAGAAGAAAAAGCTGACCGAAGTCTCGCAAATAATGCTGTATAAGACGATTGCATTTTAATGGCTTTTCTTTGGTTATTTTATTATTTTATTTAATTTTTTTTTTCAACTTTTCCTTCTACCGTATGTATGGGAAAATTTTGCTACTTCCGTAACGACACGTTTATACACAGCGCGTGTCGTCGAAACAATTTATTCAAAATTTTTGCTTTCGCGGGCAAAGTATGGTACTAAAATTTATCATGAACCGAAAAATCAACCGGGTCTGTTAATGACGCGGACAAACGATTGTGTGACGGTCGTTGAAACGGCACGCTGCACACACCATCTTTGTGGTTAAATGCCTCATGGTGCAGGTTCTACGCTTCCGCGGTTACGGCTACCGTTAAAATCGTCCGAACGAAGCGTGTCTGGATTTTATTATTAGCGCACGTTCATTCCTCGTGATTGTTGCCTGAATAGATGTTAGTAGGCAAGCTCAAAGCGGCGGTCTAACGAATCGTTTATTCTCCTACCGCTTTACAAATATTATACCACTTTACGATAAATAAACTACACGTAATTTGCGAACGTGTGACATGTGCAAACAAAAATAATACGCCGTACCGTAAAGATTATTTGCGGAGAAAATTTTTCTTCAAAAAATTAGCTCTTCCGCATTTTCAAATCGTCGAAGCCTCGCGATACTTTAGAACCGCCAACGAGACACGCGAGCGGGCGAAAGTTGATACGCAATTTTCCGATGCGTGCGATGTACGTTGAAGCGCACGCGATATTCGCTACTCCCTCACAGTGCCCTTCCAACTAATCACTATCCGCAATGGTAGAAAATATGCCGACCGCAGCTCGCAACTCGTCGAGCGATTTAACGAACACCAGCTATTATGCTTTGTTACTTGTGCGTCGTTGGTCGGCCGAGTGGCACAGTTTCAACGGTATCTATTATACGTATATACGTAATTCCATGCGAGTTCTGCACGATCGCCTTGACAGGCATCCCGACCTTGTCTTTGGGCTTGCGCATCAACCCGGTAGAATTCGGCTTCCGTTTTACCATCCTTCTCTGCCTCGCAGAGCGCGTTCGTCGATTTCGATCAGGTGATCGGCGAATTGGAGATTTATCGGTTCTTGAACGATAAATTTATACGCGAAGAAGAGAGAGAAAAGGGGGAGAAATATATTTAAGACAAATTCGCGAGGTGCGACTCATGTCTTGTATCTGCGAGTGGATTTGATTTAACGACATGTTTTGGATATGATAAAAGATAGTTGTGAAATTTATCTTACGACGTAGTTACTATCGTCCTGTAATATCTTCGTGTAGTTATACATGGGGTTTATAATATATCAGGCAGGTATGCTTTGTACCGCATCTTGATTTATCTATAAATAGACTTACGCAAGCTTCAAAGTTGAGCCATTGCGCAGTCGGTGTGAAAAGCTTGGCGCTCGGAATAAACCAGAAAATTGAAAACCCGCTAAGGTGAAACCGATTCCTGTCCTTCGACGTCACCTAATTTTTTCCATATCACATCGTTTCTAACTATGGCGAAATACACGGCGGGCAAACTGAATTTACTTTGCCAGGCTCTTAAGCCACATAAAATCGAGTCGCTGCAAATTGTGTCGATATATACAACTCGCGTACAGCTATCGAATAACGCTAAATCTTCACCGGCGATAATATAAACGTAACGCGAAATTACAGGAGAAAAAAAGAAGACAAACATACATGAAAATGAACGAGAACACCGGAAATTATTTTCAATCGCCACACATACACGCCCATCGTGCGATAACCTGCAGATACATCATTTCTGCAAACGGCTGGAGATCGTTCTACAAACTCGTGAATTTCACGACGCCACATCGTTGTCCTCGATGTATATCTCGGCATACGTTTACCGCTATAATCTGTTATACTGCACCCAGTGCATTTTTTAACGTGTCGCGTGACCTTCTTGGTAGCTTTCGTTGCACGTTTTGCATATACACCGTGTGCTCTATTGAGCTGTCGTACCTATTTCACGCATTCACCGCTTCTAGCGAAATCGATCCCACCCTACAGACAAACTCATCACTTCCGTAATGGCAAGGCGTGGGAAGCAGGAACACAGTGTTTTGCTTCGAGAATACAACCTGGCTGTCGCTTCGTTCGGATTTACATCCAACGGCAAGTTCGCTTTGGAATCCGTGCACAACAACGCGCTAAAACATTTGCGAAACTGTGTTCCTGCCTTGAGACTGCAATCGAGAGTCAAGCGTACTCTTTTTAAGTTTGAATCAGTTGCTGGTATACCACTGGAAAAAAGCCAGTGCATATGTAACTTTTCAATGACATTTCACTGATTTTTTCCATCAGTATAACCGCAACGATTCGTATTTAGAGGGTGTGCAACGTTGATTGAAAAAATTCGCTGACCAATTTATCTCGAAACGACTGTCGGTTGAATCGACGTCGCGATAAGTTTACGACCGCCATTCGATCCGACAGTTTTAACGAGTTAATTGACAAGGAAACGGTTCATCACGAAACGGCAGAAACGCCGGGTGGTTTTGCTGATATCGACAAGCTCTTGAAGGTGCTTGAGTTTATAATGTTAAAATCAATGTGCATGACGAGGCGAAAACTCGAGGCGAAGCCCAGTCGGTCGAGGTGGAAAGGTGATGTGAGTCAGCTGTACACGGGCGATGCGTGTAAAAGCCCGTTTAGTTTGAACGCGGGGAAATCTGCAGCAGTGAGACGCGACGCACGATTTATATGGACAACCTGCACTTCGATACTCGTTAGATACACTACCTGAACATTCGAGTCGCTTTTGCGGTCGGTTTTCGCGAGTTTCGATTATCAAACGAAAGTTATACCCACTGTAATATTTACAGGCTATAGCCTGCCTAGCGAAACGTTGCGGGGAAAATGCACCGCGTGTAAAGTGATACGATATAGACAAAGAAAAAAAAAAGAAACAAGTTTGTCTCATTACAGGTTTCATTCGCGCATTGTAATTGCGACAGTTTCGTTTTCTGCATAACTGTATAACAATTAATTTACGCGAGTGTCTGCCGACAATACGTATACATCGTTTATACGTGCATGATTATACGTTGCGATGACGCGGAGCTAATTTCGAGTACGTATTATTGGCAAAATTTCGGGCGTAGCTGGAGCAGGATTGATGAGGCTGAATAATTCTCTCAAGTTTAATGAGTAAACAGCCAGTCTCTGTGGACCGGTGCAGCCGACGGTCGGTTACTGTAATTCATCATCCATGGCAGGGTATATTTTCTCCTTGTTTTCATCGAGTCAGTTGTACAGGTGTACAAGGTATACCTACGCAGCTGACCTACACACGCACACACACAGACACATCGTGAATTACATTGCGCAAGATGCAACTAGAGCGTAACGGTTTATATGTAGGATAATAAAAAGTGGTTAATAATTGTGAAGTAAAAAAAAAGATGCCTCCTCTGACAGGCCGGAAAAGCACGTATTGTAAACGCCACGAAATACTAAAATCACTTTTATATCAATGTCAACCACATTGAACGTAATTTCAAGGATTTTGTCCGTTTCTCTCTTTCTCTCTCCCTCTCTCTCTCTCTTCATACCTCAATTATAATAATATTACGCACTTGTATTATCGCTGAGGTGTACATAATTTCACATCAGCCAGCTTGTATGGCCATAAAATAGTATTTTTTTTTTTTTTTGTATTCAGCCCCCCCCCCAACCTTTGCACAGAAAAAATAACAATATTAAAAAACAAATCTGTCAGCGAAACCGGGCCAATGCAACAATAACAATCGGACGGAGTCGCGCCACTTGAAGCGCTCTACGTAACACGACCATAGAACTTACAGCTTGCAGCGTCGCTGACAGTTCCCTCTCTACAATTCAAGCCTACTGTAACATGGTGCACAGGAGGTTTCTTATCGCGTCGATCGACGGTGTAATGGCTTTGAATTTTCGGTAAACTCGTTTGCGTTGCGAACGTCGACTTATGTTACAGAACAATTGGTGCACGTGTATTTATTCCATTTACCTATAAACCTGCAACGAAGCTTTATTCGAACAATATGACATGTGCAGATTATAATTGTATAATAAAGAATCGATTGAGAGGCGAATTGTAAGTAGTGTCGTAGTATACTATAATTAGGCGAGCTGCTGTTGCAGCGTCAAGTCGGCCGGCAACGAGGTCAAAACGATTCGCGACGGAGGATCGGGCGTTTCTTGATTGCTGCGCGCAAGCGCCCCGGCTGTAAAACCGAGCTAATAATGAAAGCTAATCACCGATTAAACCGAACGAACACAGCTTTGCCGTGTCTGCGGCTCCTCTTCTTTATACTCGATTGGTCAATTCGTTACTATAAATATATATATACACACACACACACACACACGCACGATACGATTTACGTATGCATACGTATGCGTAGCGTAACACGTCGTGCCTGTACGCGTATGATATAATACATGTATAACGTATATCAGCGATGCGACGAAATATTGTAGCCGCAGTAGTTGTTCTGCGTCAGGCCTTGACACCTCGTCTACATCATCGTGATACGTTGAATTCTAATCGCGAGGATTCGACCCGCGCCGCTGCTGAAAACCGGATGCGACCTTGTAGCACCGATGTTCCAATCTCTATATATTTTACAGAAATTTATCTCTCCTTCGTTTCGTTCCTTATACTTTTCTGCCGGTACATACTTATAAACGTATCGCGGAAAGGTTGACTATCACGTCTCCCTCGCAGGGAAATAAGCGCTATTTCGGACCGTTGCAAGGCCATTTTAATTTTATATTAAATCGCAACCGGCCTGGTTTACACGCTTCAGAGACGGTGTAAAGTATCGACGAAAAAAAAATATCAACAAATCTTACAAATATATGGGAAAGACAGGAATGAGAACCGCTGCTTGTCGGTTTTTTCGTTTTTTATTTCATTCAGGCTAGCGCGAGTATGATGACATCATATCAAAGGTTGTTCGGGCAATTGAAGTGAACCGTGCAGGTTCAAACGTGTTTCCCCCCCCCCCCCCCCCCCCCCCCATTCTGGTTGGTTTTTTCTACCAGCCAAACGAGGCGTTTGTATAAGGTTTTTTGTTCGTCCGAAGAGCGACAGCTTAGTTTGCGTATTTGTTACGTACGTGTAACCGAACCGCGTTAAAAAATGATCGTATTTTTTTTTTTGTCCCCTCCATACACAGAAATATCCAATATACGTAGGTAGTGTATAATACACGTCGTTCGAAATGTTTCCCTACAGTTTTCGTGGTGCCTTGTGCCGTGCTCGGTACTAAATAGGTTACAGCAACGAATCTAATTTGGTTAACCGACTGCTTGTTACATCAAAATGATGTCAGAGTTACCAAAATCATGTCAACTAAATGCAGCATTATACCGAATACGAGAATTGTGTAATAATGTGCTATATCGGGTGTATAGCGATGAAAAAATGTGCTCACTTATACGTGACTGAGGTTTTTTTAAAAGCATATCGTCTCATTCGACGCTGATAGTTTGACGATGCCGATTCGTTTCAACAATTTCTTCTCTTTATATTTTTACAGCGAGTAATCTAGGAAGGAGGTCAGAATGCTGAGCAGCTTGGCGAACTACCTGCTGGGGGGTAGTCTTAGCGCTCATGACGTTCACGAGGATGATCCAAACGGGGTATCGCTCTCCGTTGAGACTAGGCTTAAAGAGGTTGAGGTCGAGGGCGATGACTGGATCCTCATTGACCGTGCTGGTAAGCAAAGCTTTCGATATCGTCCACTCGTTACTTGCAATTAGGTAAATATACATATACATGTCGTGACGACACACCCCAGTGCCAATTTACTCTACTCTATTATATACCTACGCCATATACTTGCTTGCAAACGAACACGAGACTAGATTCGTTGAAGATAGACAGCTTCTAGCTGATTAACCGATGCGAAGAGTTTGATACAATATTTCAAGATGAAATAGCGTCAGCTATCCTATCTAGTCTACATCTAATCATCGCGTTAATTCAAGTCTATCGTCATCCCAACCTCCGTCTCTGCACATTATTTATATTGCAGCACGCCGGGTTTTATCTCATTGATATACACAACCATAAACGGCGGCTAGATGTGAAACAAGAAGAAAAAAAAAAAACAGAAAAAAGCTGTCCATCGTCTTGCGTCATCGTTCGAATCGGTGTTAGCGGTGTTTTTGTGTTTTCTTTTTACGACCCGGTGTCTCTTTCTTTTTACTTTGCGAAATGTGGCACTTGGTCATTGTGTTCTGTGAGGAAATTTTATTTCATATTAATACGTCCCTTCGGTTATTACTACATGTTTTTCAATATATAAACAAGACTTCGAACATCACTTCATGTACGCAAGAACGTGATATTACGTATCGAATAAGAGTGGTAACATCATACTACAGATTTTTCGGATTGAATTGTAAAATCGTATTCAGTCACGGTGAGAGACGAAGACAGTAGTTAAGTACTGTTAATTAAGTAACTACGCAATTGGAAAATTTTATCGGTGTACGAGGCTAAACGAATTGCTTACAAGCACCGCGTCGATCGGCGGCGATTGGAAATTGTTGGGATTATTTAAAATAAAATAGTAGAAAAATAAGGTAAATCTCTAACGCGAGAAATGACATTTTAACACAGTTGAGGCCACAACGCCGCTTGAGGAGTCATGGTACGTGACGCCGCCCGCGTGTTTCACGAGGGCGGGCCCCATCCACGTGGAGACGTCGCCGCTCGAGGATCTGCTGATAGAACACCCGAGCATGTCCGTTTATCGGGCAGCGGCTCCCCCGGCTACCCCGGAGACTCCCCCGCCGACGCCCGACACCCCAGCGGAGTCCGAACCAAGCCCGACACCCCCCAACGACGCCGAACCTGCCTCCAGCTTGCCGAGGCAGAGGCACAACCGAGGGGAACAAATTCAGGAAAATCAGCAACGCAGGAACGGCATTCACGAGCACAGACCTGCCAGGGATGAGGAGGCCCGAGTTGTTCAGCTTCGCATCGCGCAAAAGGTGCCTTTTTCAAATCGTTTATTCATTTTTTTTTTTTTTTTTCTTACGACGACGAATGATCAAGCGGTCAAAATTCGGAACGATCAAAAGTTCGAACGTTCCGAGTTTTCACCATTTGGAATCTTGATCGCTCGGTAATGGTCTGTCTGAACTATGATCCGCATCCAGGCACCACATTTTCATAACATTCGTAATTTTGGCTCTTCCATTTCAAAGATATTGTAATGGCAAATGCAGCAAGATATTAATTAATGGTGAAATGTGTCGGTATCAAATTCACAAATACTTGTCTATTAATTGTGTGAATTTCAACCGTTGACGTCGTGGGTTCGCGATTAGCCAGCTCCTCTCTACCATACGATGTAATACAACAAATCCTATAACAGTTTCTGCCTCCCGATGCACTTCTCTTCTTCGTATGTTTTCGTCAGACGCATTTCGTTACAACCATTGTAGAATTTCGTTACATTTTTCATTTTACAGGCACTCCCATTCTCCTATTACCCAAAATTTCCCGATTTCACCGACTCTATGTCCGCACATCATTGAAGTACGTATACCTGTGGTGCATTCTTGATTCCTTGTCTTTGAAACGAAAACATACGTTTACATTTGATGGAAATTATCGAGTCAACAAAGTCTGTTCCCCAGTTCGTAGTTAAAAAAAAAAAAAAAAATGGCTAAAAATAGCGAGTTGATTATGACCGAAGTTTATAAACATTATATAAAATATTGGTTTGCAAATTTCCGACATCATTCCCTGAAACGAGTACAAAACTGACCTCCTCATATTGAACGAATAAAATTTGTGACAAATATCACGGTTGTCCCTATTTTCAGGCCGGTTTCAACTTCGAGCAAGATAATAATAAAGGAAGGAAGGATCGTTTCTTAAACAATAATCGAATCGTTTGAATCCAGGTTCTGGAAAACCGAGCAGCGCAGGTTCTGAAACGTGGCCGTATGGAGCGTGGCAACAAGGTGAGGGAGGTAGCAAGCGGCAAGGGGAAACGTCCCCGTCGCCAGGACCGCCTGCGTCAGCAAAACAGCGGCGCAAACAACAATCGCAAGTGCTAGTCGTCTGATCTCAGGCCAGGGTGCACTCTAGCCCCCCCCCCCCCCCCCCCCCCCCCCTCGCACCAACAAAACCCCCTATATACATATATATATATATCCTCCCCTGCCCTCTGACCCCTCGACCGCGTGGTGGTAGTTACGCTATTGGATATTGTCATTCTTTTGTTTTATCGCTGTATTATTTTTACGGCTGGTTACACTTTAATTAACGATTCTTATTATACCGTTATTGTGTTTCACCGTGCCCGTATGTATTCGGCTGATTACGATATTTATAGTTTGAACGGAAAAAGAAGTAAAAGAAAATCGAAGAGTCACGGAAATGTGCCAGCTATATATACGATATATATATGCACTATATATATATATGAAATATATAGGGTGTTGAAAAATTGCTGTGAGGTGGTATGTTGAGTTTTCTTTCTTTCTTATGTTTCTTTTCCAAAGCGCGTTTCTTTTCAAACTATATTTACTCATACAGATTATTTAATATTTATTTCATTACAGTGATTACTGATTTAACTTGTACCACGAACGGCCGATTCTTTTCCAATTACCTGTCGCAAAAATTATAATCTCACCCTTTTCTTTCTCTATAATTACTGATCACGTCTTCACATATAATTGGGTATAAATCGGTTGGTTTTGATCACCCTGTTATTTCAGTAATATTCAATATTCTAATAGCAACGTATTGTATCACGGCGAGGGAAGTTTTTTCCTACGATAGTTTCAAACTAGATAATTTTCCATTTTTTTCCACTTTTTTTTTCCAACTTTCGTATTTATATTAGGTCTACAACTTTGCTCCCGCCGTTTTTTTTTTTTAATTTTAAAAATTATATAAAAAAAAAATGGTATCTTATTTATGTTTCAAAGTATTGTCCGTCACTTTCCACTACTTTGGCCCATCTTTCAGGCAAAAAACGAATCCCGCGTCGGAAGAATTCTTCATCCTTTGATAAGATCCAAGAATCGATCCATTCTTTCACTTTTTCAAAAGAATCGAAGCACTGGCCCGCCAGGCCGTGTGCCATAGACCTAAATAAATGGTAATCAGATGGAGCAACATCTGGAGAGTATGGCGGGTGAGGTAGAATTTCCCATTTCAGTGTTTCGAGGTACGTCTTGACTACTTTCGCCACGTGAGGTCGAGCATTGTCGTGTTGCAAAATTACTTTCCTTGTTTTTGGATCATCCCCAGCTGTTCCAGGCGTTTTGATACTGCTTGCTGAGTTACTCCCAATGGTTTTGCTAGCTGTTCTTGAGTTTGGCACGAGTCTTCATTAAGTAAAGCCTCTAGTTCATCATCTTCAAAAGTTTTTTCTCTGCCACCGCTATGCCGATCTTCAACAACAAAATCACCGCTTTTAAAGCGCTGGAACCACTCGCGACACGTTCTTTCACTAATAGTATCATCACCATAAGTACTTGAAATAACCCGATGAGCCTCAGCCGCCGATTTTTTCATGTTGAAATGAAAAAGTAAAATCTCCCGCAAATGACGTGAATTCGGTTTATAAGTTGACATATTCAATTAAGTGTAACTATATGACGCAAACAAAAATTAACTAATATCGATGTGAGGTTATATTTATAGATGTCAAAACTGATGGAAAACAACTGTGATTTATTTATTTGAACTATTACTGGCTACTAGCGCCATCTTTTGGAAAACGGCGGGAGCAAAGTTGTAGACCTATAGCACAAAGTTGCAAATATATCTTGAAATAATAACCACACCCCCAAATCGTTGATGTAAATAATATTTTACGGAAGATTTCTTTTAACGGAAGGTACGCATTTTGAAACGAACCTTCAAGTGTTAACGGAGACGTAATCATAATTTTTTGCAAAATAATATAACTGAATACTGGGGGAAGAAAAAGAATGAAAGATAAGAAAGAAAGAAGAAATTAAAAAGTCAGTAAAACTGATTAGGCCGTTATAACCCTTCCCAAGTAAAATCCGTGTATACAATATGTAACATACCGTACGTAGAAATCTACGTAATTTCGCGGCGTACAAGTATCGCATTTTTTCTGTGGTGAAACTTGTGAAATGAAAAAAAAAGCATCGGATAAACACGTTAGATTCATTAGGCAGGGAATATTTATTAATAAATATACATAACTCGTGAAAACGTTGACTGACAATGAAATTGATTTGGTGGAATAAAAAAATTTATATTAATATTTTTTCAAAATTTTGCCGTCGTACGTAGAAACATGAAACCTGCACGGCTTAGAAAGGAATATAATATACGGCATAGAGTATACATACATACATGCATAAAGTAAATATACACGCATGTATACATACCTAATGTGAAAGTGTATGATGTAAAAAAAGAAAAGAAGCAAATATTCGCAGGAAAGGAAAAACGTGTGTGACCACAAAAATAACGGAAAATTTGAGAAAAAGACAAAGGAAGGAAAAAAAAGTATCTACCTTGTGTTTAAAGCTTGACGATTCACTCATATCTGTTCATTGTTTGAAACGTATATAGGTATACAGTAGGTATGTAGAAGCGTGTGCACCCTGGCCCTAACAATGATAAAAGTATTTTATACAACTAATTGTAACTTTTAATTATTAGTTTTATGAATTCATTAATTATTAATCATTATTCATCATTATATTGTAAACGATTAAGTCTTTCATTACGCATACCAATAATGGTTTGTGTCATGTGTGTGTAAGTGATGAACACGCTCAGAATGGATGCGAGGATATTACCGTGAGTGAATTTTAATTCGAATGAATCAAATCGATTTTGCGATAAAAATTTGTACTGTATCATAAGTTGTAAGAGCACAGTCTTTGCGAGGTGCGGATATTTTTGTTGGTTCTTGAAAATTCGTGTATGACATTATGTGGATATGCGGGTGCTTTTCGTATATTTGCAGTCTGAAAACTTCGCATTACAGCAAAACACCGTACCGCATATCCGTACAACTGCCTGTATCAATTCCTTCGAGCGACTTTGCCAATTAAACAAGCCGAATCTGATGGAAAATTATTACGCATAAACACAAACTCGTTAACTGAGAGATTCGGATTGAAGACGAACGTATAATATAGGTTAAAAATGAATTAACATTTAATTGAACTATAAAGCAAAGAAGGATTCGATACTTTGCGAGGGACGTACTCACCGCAATTGAAAAAGAACCAATTCAAAGATTTCCCTTTTTCTCGTTTAAAAGACCTATAAAAATTGTAACATAAACCTATAATAGATATAAAGGATATACTAGCTCGCTATATTAACAATAAACTGAAAGAATGTATTTATGAAAACGGACAATGGTCAGCGGTGGTAAATAATATTTTCATTACCAGCGCAGTATTTTCGCGGAGCCCTTTAATCATCTGACAATGAAGAATATAAATCGGCTATTACCTAAAATATTGATAGTATAATTGATCTGTTGCATCTATAGATCTTATCCGTAATTGTTATTTATCGAAAAATATTGCAGGTTCCTCTAAAAAATTTTGTTTTTTTCACTCGTGTACGTGTATAAATTTATAATTACCTCAGCGCAAGATATGCATATGCATATATTCATACGCCGATAAATTGGCTTATTTTATACCCGTCCCTGAATCGGAGCATGAGAAGATAGGATAAAAATGGCAGATGCATGATTAACAATTATTGGTGTAAATGGAGATTTTTGCGCGGGTCGTGTAATAATGTAGTTACATTCTTATTTTTATTCAGGAGAGAAAGCCCCCTTTTTTGTTTTGATATAAATAAAGTCAGAAAATTCTAGTTCGATTTTTTTTTCCCATTACATAAACTCTCCGTTTGTTGTTCACTCGCAATTTGTCTGGTGCGATCTTCCTTCATTCGTGTTCAATTATATAAACTATTCTGATAGTAAATGAATTACGTGTATATTAAATACATCACATAGATACGCAGCAATTACTGTATGCTCATGAATTCTTATATACTTGCACTGATGTTTGCGAAAAAACAAAAAGCAAAGGAAGAGAATAAAGAGAATTATAATCAATTTGATACATACATAGCTCGATTTAATGTTGTTGCACAATGAAATTGTGCTTAGTTTGTGTTCGTTCAATAACATAAGATACATCTTGTTAATAATTAGTCAATAGCTAGCTAGACTATAAATTTTCAAATGTGATACAACTATACATAACGGAAATGCAACGTTCGATTACTGTGAAACCTTACATGATTGTGCATGGTTATAATAATGAATTCTGACGAGTTAAAAATATATTTAATAAACATCTATATTAAGCTGGAAACTTTTTTCGACGAATTGCTGAATATTTTACCAATAATGTACACAAGCATGCATATATTTTTTCATTCAAATTACTTTTAATTGTCATTCAAAGTAAAACGAAGCACGTTGCATCAAGGTGGAATAGTATAATATAACCGTGGTATAAGTTGAAAAAATACCGCGTGTTTTATCTTGCACGTTTGAGAAGAATTCCGTACGGTTCGAAATATGAATAATGTCAGTTGGCGTGCACATGTTATAACTATAATTGTAAACACACACACACATACACACACACACACCACGCACCTTAAGTAGTTCATTAATAATTGTTGAAAGAGCAATACTTACTAACGAAGACAAATTATATAGCGAAACTTGTCTCGTGCTCTCTAATTACCTACTAATACTAAGATTGATAGATTGACTGTGAATCAATAAAAATAAGTGAAATAAATAAATTAATATGTGCATACATATATATGTATACTATACACATGTTCTTAGATTGTAAATTGAGAAATGAAATCTAGACTATAGACAAAACTAAATATTATAGGTTTGTTGCATCAAATCAGGTTATTAAAGGTTGAATAGAGATGAGAGCGCAAGAAAAAACTATTTGTACGTTATATTACGTAATTTGATTGCACACAGATTTATATTGCGAAAAATTTAATGAAAATCTTTTATAAATATATCGATCCATCTGAGCGTGTTCAACCCTAATTCCTCCACCACCATATACTTAGATTATTATTATTATTATTATACATATTATTGGACATTATAATTATTGTGACGCGAGTATAAAGTACGTCATTGCAATCGGTGTGAACTGTGAGAAGATGTATGATTTATTTGCGATATAAATGATTAAAACATGCGAATAAGTAAACAAAGTAGCCGATAAATATGTAATCGATTATAATAATTTATTCTCGCAAAAGTAATAATTATGTATATTGTAATTATAATAATTATAAAATATTATAACGTTCGGGTCCGTAGTAGAAGCGATCTGATTTTCAAGTATCAAAATGTTGTTTGTACCATACATATATTCAACAAAATATACTGGCTGTGACATAGCCCAACAGATTGCAAAGTTTATTTTAAAGTTAAAAAGAATAAAAATAAACGATTGAAATAATTTGAACAAAAAGATGCGAACTATTATTAAACGAAGAAAACAAACTAAAATAATGACGATAATATTAAATAACAAAAGGTTTAACGGAAAGGAAAACAAGAAAAATAAGACAAACAAAAAGTTGAATGATATATTATTAATATTATATTTATCGTATATAATGATGAATTATAATTAACTTTGCGTATATAATTGTACATTTTTCGTAATTGTAATAACATAATTACTTAACTCCTTATAGTCTCACTGGAGAATATGAATGCAAAAAAAAAAGAAAAGTGAAAAAAATGAAAATAAGAATAAAAACTCATATACATGTTAGGGTAATATACATATATTGTATTTTTCGTAGATCGCAAGAAAGTACGACTGTAATAATAAATAATGAAATTCCTCTGCGGAGATGAAAAATGTGATAAAAACATAAATAAAAGATTTAAAATGATCTCTTTGTTCATCTACTGAATTCCTAATCGCTATCTCAAGCATGTTATTTTTCTCAGTGTATTATATTCATAATTGTGTTGAAATTTCGTTATAGGTAAATAACAAAAAAAAAAGCAAGGACGGAAAATAAGTGAAAGGACTTCAAAAAATATCGGTTGGGTTCACTCTATGATTTTTCAAGCGGAGATAAATTAAATATCTTCGTCAGATCTTACAAGATTTACAAGCCACATTTGTCATTCAAGTTTAAGCGATGTGCAGGCACAAAAATAAGAAGCATAATTCGCTGAGTAAACTAGTTATAGTCATTGGCTATTATTTGATGATATGGAATTGTAGTTGGAGCGAATAAATATTACAAGTAATAATTACTTTTATCATCAAATATGCTACTCTTGGAGCGAGACTAATTTTTTACCATTAAATGGCGTCGTCCAATATCTTAATGGTCCCTGATGAATTCGGAATTTAAAAAATCGTTAAATTTTCACTGTCTAAATAAACCGTGAAGTCGAAGACTGGGCTTTCTAATAACTTTGAAATAAATTCGAAAGCCACTAATGTGTCCGTTGAAACGTCTGATTGCCGGCGTCCAGTCCCACAAAACCGACTTACGCACACATGCAAATAACTACTGACATTTCAACCGTGTTTCCACGTATCTGGTCGAAGAATTATTACTGTACCACGTGAACGTGACGACATTTATTTCGCTGTGTAATTTGGAGAAGACAGCAGTTCTGTTCGCATCGTTTATAGACCTGCAAGAGTGCGAACGCGACACGCATTTCGGGAGAAAATAAGCCTCCTAAGCCGTATAATATTAATAGTACATTGTACAGTCTCGGACAGAAGGCGGTTGGGTTAAAGTTATCCCGAATTAGTTGTACATACGTATGTAGGTGCGTGCGTGCGTGCTTGTATGTATATATTTATACCTACGCAGATTTGTGGGAGGATGCAAATTGACGTGGGAAATAATACGGAGAGTGTTTTTCGTCTTTGACTCACCGAAATGTTGAGGTTTCGCAAAGTATTCACGAAGACCGGATGCTCGGCGATAGGGATGATACACGTGGGCGGATTGCCAGGTGGAGTACTGATTTTTTTCACGTGCTATTCAACTAACCTCGATCACTCCGCTCTCGTCTGACGTAATTTAGACGCCGTGCGCGCAGCGCGGCGACGGCGGGAAAACTTCGAATGGCGATTGACAATGCTAGAAATTTCTCGTTTCCAAGCCGTTTGTTTAATCAATGTAAAAACGCACGTTATACAGTTTAACGCGGTTTCCAACTTCGAGGTCGTTCGATAAGCAATCGGTATTTTATTTTAGGAACGCCACGATACGGAGGCAGCGTTAAGAAAATTATCACAGACGCGCTCGACGACGCCGCGATTTATGCAAGTTGCAAAGTGGTCAGTATCTTGGCGTGCATGCTCGTTTTACATTTATTAATATTTGATCAATCCGTCTTTCAGGATGGCGTCCTGGTGGAAAATATGCACGACATCCCGTACGTCCGATCTAAGGACTTGCTTCCGGAAACTACTGCCTTAATGACGAGAGTTTGCTCTGAGGTCAGGAAAATTGTTCCTCGACACGTGCCTTGTGGGGTTCAGGTATCGAAAACAACTTCCCCAATTTATTATAATCTGATTAATGGTCCTCCGTTATGATCTTCGTATCGATCGAATGATAAAAAGGTTTTAGCAGGAGCGAATAAAGAGGCAATCGCCGTGGCACAGGCAGCTGACTTACAGTTTATCAGAGCGGAAGGTTTCGTTTTCTCGCATATAGCCGACGAAGGATTCACGGACGCTAGTGCCGGGAGTTTGTTGAGATACCGTAAACAAATAGACGCCGAAGATATCCTTGTATTTTCCGACATCAAGAAGAAACATAGGTTGGTACAGGTTCTTTGACGTTTAACAGCTTACTGTAAAAAGCTGAGCATTACAATTAGCTAATCAGAATTTCGTGACTAATATTTTTAGTTTAATTCTAGCGCACATTCTATTACATCCGATGTAACTTTATCCGAGACCGCCAAGGCAGCTGAGTTCTTCTTGACGGATGGTGTTATCATAACAGGCTCTGCTACTGGTGATCCAGCGGATGCCTCGCAAGTAAAGGGTATGGAATGTAACCAAAATTGGAAGCGTCAATGAGATCATACCTACTACGTATTGCGATGTGTGTTGAGTTGTCATTTTGTGTAAAATACTTTATTGCAGAAGTGAAGCGGGTGGCAAAGGGGCCTGTCATCGTTGGTTCAGGTGTGACTACTGAAAATTTAGAAAAATACCTTACAGCAGATGCTGTTATCGTTGGAACGTACTTCAAAACTGACGGACAATGGAAAAACGCGGTTAATTCAGACCGAGTGAAATGCTTCATGGAAAAACTTGGGAAGCTTCGATAGCTTGAAAATAAGCAGACATTGAACATTCACAAATTGCGAACACACGTCGAAATAATTTACTGGAAGTTAAACGTAAGGGGCCATCCATAAATTACGTCACACGAATTTTAGAACTTTTAAACTCCTCCCCTCGTCCTTGTCATAGGTTGTCACATTTTTAGAACCCCCTCCCCCTGATGTGACGTAACAAATTTTTCAGACTTATGCATGTAATTAAAAGGAATCAAACGAAAACAGTTATTTTCATTTTTTTCTTATTATCATTAAATAATCTTTAATAAAATCAACATAGAGTCGAATATTTATGATATCAGAGAGAAAAAACGACTAGTTAGGAAACAAAAAGCGACTAATTAAGCATCTCCAAGACGCTCAAGTTAAATTTTTTCAAAGTTTTTCACCAACTCAACTTTAATCTGCAAATATTTTGAACAAATTTTGGACTACATAATTTTTAGTTGCAAACGTTTCAAAAATGTTCCTATGAAGAATTTTTTTTTGATTTTACACTAAAAAGTATCCTCTTGGACGTTGGAAATAAATGATTCATGTCAATTCGGAACAGTTCTCCCTTTGTTACAAATTATTTTTTCGACCGTCTATTCCCTGCTTAGTGAATTAGGGGATGGACATTTTTGGATTTTGATTAAAATTTTGATAATTAAAATGATGCTCGAGTGTATTCTTTGATGCGCTGCATAAATGTAATTTTCCGAGAGGAATCTATGAGACGCAGTTCCAATACGCTGCGATCAATATATCTGAAGTTACAGCCGAAAAACGAAACAATTCTTTTTTCATATTTTTCTGCTATCTGTATTTGCATCGTCATTTCTCTGCTGCTGATCCTATACGTTGTTTTTGATGCTTTTTCCGAGTTCCTAGGGGTCTAATTGGTCAGGAAAGGGTCACACAAATCGAATCTGAGACAAAAAATTTTCGGCTCCAAAAATGAAGAAAACAGTAAGGCTAACCCCTTTGTATTTTTGGCGAAAATTTTGGCGATTTTGAAAAGTGCTGAAATCAATTCTTTCAGGCACTATTCCGACGTAATTTCGCGAGAAAAATCGATTGGGCACAGTTCCAATACGCTGCGATCGACGCATCGAAAGTTACGGCCAAAAAAAGAAAACCTGAATTTTCGACATTTTTCAGCAGGTGCTTTTTCCTTCGTCGTTTCTCTGCTGTTGATCCCACGCTCTTTTCGCTGCGTTTTCTGAGTTCCTTGGCGTCCAATTGGTCGGGCAAGAGTCATACGAATCAATTCTGAGACGAAAAATTTTTTGGTAAAAAAAAAAGGAAGGTTAACCCCTTTGTATTTTTGGCGAAAATTTTGGCGATTTTGAAAAGTGCTGAAATCAATTCTTTCAGGCACTATTCCGACGTAATTTTGCGAGAGAAATCGATTGGGCACAGTCCCAATACGCTGCGATCGACGTATCGAAAGTTACGGCCAAAAAACGAAAACCTGAATTTTCGACATTTTTCAGCAGGTGCTTTTTCCTTCGTCGTTTCTCTGCTGTTGATCCCACGCTCTTTTCGCTGCGTTTTCTGAGTTCCTTGGGGTCCAATTGGTCGGGCAAGAGTCATAAGAATCAATTCTGAGACAAAAAATTTTTTGGTAGAAAAAAAAAGGAAGGTTAACCCCTTTGTATTTTTGGCGAAAATTTTGGCGATTTTGAAAAGTGCTGAAATCAATTCTTTCAGGCACTATTCCGACGTAATTTTGCGAGAGAAATCGATTGGGCACAGTCCCAATACGCTGCGATCGACGTATCGAAAGTTACGGCCAAAAAACGAAAACCTGAATTTTCGACATTTTTCAGCAGGTGCTTTTTCCTTCGTCGTTTCTCTGCTGTTGATCCCACGCTCTTTTCGCTGCGTTTTCTGAGTTCCTTGGGGTCCAATTGGTCGGGCAAGAGTCATAAGAATCAATTCTGAGACAAAAAATTTTTTGGTAGAAAAAAAAAGGAAGGTTAACCCCTTTGTATTTTTGGCGAAAATTTTGGCGATTTTGAAAAGTGCTGAAATCAATTCTTTCAGGCACTATTCCGACGTAATTTTGCGAGAGAAATCGATTGGGCACAGTCCCAATACGCTGCGATCGACGCATCGAAAGTTACGGCCAAAAAACGAAAACCTGAATTTTCGACATTTTTCAGCAGGTGCTTTTTCCTTCGTCGTTTCTCTGCTGTTGATCCCACGCTCTTTTCGCTGCGTTTTCTGAGTTCCTTGGGGTCCAATTGGTCGGGCAAGAGTCATACGAATCAATTCTGAGACGAAAAATTTTTTGGTAAAACAAAAAGGAAGGTTAACCCCTTTGTATTTTTGGCGAAAATTTTGGCGATTTTGAAAAGTGCTGCAATCAATTCTTTCAGGCACTATTCCGACGTAATTTTGCGAGAGAAATCGATTGAGCGCAGTCCCAATACGCTGCGATCGACGCATCGAAAGTTACGGCCAAAAAACGAAAACCTGAATTTTCGACATTTTTCAGCAGGTGCTTTTTCCTTCGTCGTTTCTCTGCTGTTGATCCCACGCTCTTTTCGCTGCGTTTTCTGAGTTCCTTGGGGTCCAATTGGTCGGGCAAGAGTCATACGAATCAATTCTGAGACGAAAAATTTTTTGGTAAAAAAAAAAGGAAGGTTAACCCCTTTGTATTTTTGGCGAAAATTTTGGCGATTTTGAAAAGTGCTGAAATCAATTCTTTCAGGCACTATTCCGACGTAATTTTGCGAGAGAAATCGATTGGGCACAGTCCCAATACGCTGCGATCGACGCATCGAAAGTTACGGCCAAAAAACGAAAACCTGAATTTTCGACATTTGTCAGCAGGTGCTTTTTCCTTCGTCGTTTCTCTGCTGTTGATCCCACGCTCTTTTCGCTGCGTTTTCTGAGTTCCTTGGGGTCCAATTGGTCGGGCAAGAGTCATACGAATCAATTCTGAGACGAAAAATTTTTTGGTAAAAAAAAAAGGAAGGTTAACCCCTTTGTATTTTTGGCGAAAATTTTGGCGATTTTGAAAAGTGCTGAAATCAATTCTTTCAGGCACTATTCCGACGTAATTTTGCGAGAGAAATCGATTGGGCACAGTCCCAATACGCTGCGATCGACGCATCGAAAGTTACGGCCAAAAAACGAAAACCTGAATTTTCGACATTTTTCAGCAGGTGCTTTTTCCTTCGTCGTTTCTCTGCTGTTGATTCCACGCTCTTTTCGCTGCGTTTTCTGAGTTCCTTGGGGTCCAATTGGTCGGGCAAGAGTCATACGAATCAATTCTGAGACGAAAAATTTTTTGGTAAAAAAAAAAGGAAGGTTAACCCCTTTGTATTTTTGGCGAAAATTTTGGCGATTTTGAAAAGTGCTGAAATCAATTCTTTCAGGCACTATTCCGACGTAATTTTGCGAGAGAAATCGATTGGGCACAGTCCCAATACGCTGCGATCGACGCATCGAAAGTTACGGCCAAAAAACGAAAACCTGAATTTTCGACATTTTTCAGCAGGTGCTTTTTCCTTCGTCGTTTCTCTGCTGTTGATCCCACGCTCTTTTCGCTGCGTTTTCTGAGTTCCTTGGGGTCCAATTGGTCGGGCAAGAGTCATACGAATCAATTCTGAGACGAAAAATTTTTTGGTAAAAAAAAAAGGAAGGTTAACCCCTTTGTATTTTTGGCGAAAATTTTGGCGATTTTGAAAAGTGCTGAAATCAATTCTTTCAGGCACTATTCCGACGTAATTTTGCGAGAGAAATCGATTGGGCGCAGTCCCAATACGCTGCGATCGACGCATCGAAAGTTACGGCCAAAAAACGAAAACCTGAATTTTCGACATTTTTCAGCAGGTGCTTTTTCCTTCGTCGTTTCTCTGCTGTTGATCCCACGCTCTTTTCGCTGCGTTTTCTGAGTTCCTTGGGGTCCAATTGGTCGGGCAAGAGTCATACGAATCAATTCTGAGACGAAAAATTTTTTGGTAAAAAAAAAAGGAAGGTTAACCCCTTTGTATTTTTGGCGAAAATTTTGGCGATTTTGAAAAGTGCTGAAATCAATTCTTTCAGGCACTATTCCGACGTAATTTTGCGAGAGAAATCGATTGGGCACAGTCCCAATACGCTGCGATCGACGCATCGAAAGTTACGGCCAAAAAACGAAAACCTGAATTTTCGACATTTTTCAGCAGGTGCTTTTTCCTTCGCCGTTTCTCTGCTGTTGATCCCACGCTCTTTTCGCTGCGTTTTCTGAGTTCCTTGGGGTCCAATTGGTCGGGCAAGAGTCATACGAATCAATTCTGAGACGAAAAATTTTTTGGTAAAAAAAAAAGGAAGGTTAACCCCTTTGTATTTTTGGCGAAAATTTTGGCGATTTTGAAAAGTGCTGCAATCAATTCTTTCAGGCACTATTCCGACGTAATTTTGCGAGAGAAATCGATTGAGCGCAGTCCCAATACGCTGCGATCGACGCATCGAAAGTTACGGCCAAAAAACGAAAACCTGAATTTTCGACATTTTTCAGCAGGTGCTTTTTCCTTCGTCGTTTCTCTGCTGTTGATCCCACGCTCTTTTCGCTGCGTTTTCTGAGTTCCTTGGGGTCCAATTGGTCGGGCAAGAGTCATACGAATCAATTCTGAGACGAAAAATTTTTTGGTAAAAAAAAAAGGAAGGTTAACCCCTTTGTATTTTTGGCGAAAATTTTGGCGATTTTGAAAAGTGCTGAAATCAATTCTTTCAGGCACTATTCCGACGTAATTTTGCGAGAGAAATCGATTGGGCACAGTCCCAATACGCTGCGATCGACGCATCGAAAGTTACGGCCAAAAAACGAAAACCTGAATTTTCGACATTTTTCAGCAGGTGCTTTTTCCTTCGTCGTTTCTCTGCTGTTGATCCCACGCTCTTTTCGCTGCGTTTTCTGAGTTCCTTGGGGTCCAATTGGTCGGGCAAGAGTCATACGAATCAATTCTGAGACGAAAAATTTTTTGGTAAAAAAAAAAGGAAGGTTAACCCCTTTGTATTTTTGGCGAAAATTTTGGCGATTTTGAAAAGTGCTGAAATCAATTCTTTCAGGCACTATTCCGACGTAATTTTGCGAGAGAAATCGATTGGGCACAGTCCCAATACGCTGCGATCGACGCATCGAAAGTTACGGCCAAAAAACGAAAACCTGAATTTTCGACATTTGTCAGCAGGTGCTTTTTCCTTCGTCGTTTCTCTGCTGTTGATCCCACGCTCTTTTCGCTGCGTTTTCTGAGTTCCTTGGGGTCCAATTGGTCGGGCAAGAGTCATACGAATCAATTCTGAGACGAAAAATTTTTTGGTAAAAAAAAAAGGAAGGTTAACCCCTTTGTATTTTTGGCGAAAATTTTGGCGATTTTGAAAAGTGCTGAAATCAATTCTTTCAGGCACTATTCCGACGTAATTTTGCGAGAGAAATCGATTGGGCACAGTCCCAATACGCTGCGATCGACGCATCGAAAGTTACGGCCAAAAAACGAAAACCTGAATTTTCGACATTTTTCAGCAGGTGCTTTTTCCTTCGTCGTTTCTCTGCTGTTGATCCCACGCTCTTTTCGCTGCGTTTTCTGAGTTCCTTGGGGTCCAATTGGTCGGGCAAGAGTCATACGAATCAATTCTGAGACGAAAAATTTTTTGGTAAAAAAAAAAGGAAGGTTAACCCCTTTGTATTTTTGGCGAAAATTTTGGCGATTTTGAAAAGTGCTGAAATCAATTCTTTCAGGCACTATTCCGACGTAATTTTGCGAGAGAAATCGATTGGGCACAGTCCCAATACGCTGCGATCGACGCATCGAAAGTTACGGCCAAAAAACGAAAACCTGAATTTTCGACATTTTTCAGCAGGTGCTTTTTCCTTCGTCGTTTCTCTGCTGTTGATCCCACGCTCTTTTCGCTGCGTTTTCTGAGTTCCTTGGGGTCCAATTGGTCGGGCAAGAGTCATACGAATCAATTCTGAGACGAAAAATTTTTTGGTAAAAAAAAAAGGAAGGTTAACCCCTTTGTATTTTTGGCGAAAATTTTGGCGATTTTGAAAAGTGCTGAAATCAATTCTTTCAGGCACTATTCCGACGTAATTTTGCGAGAGAAATCGATTGGGCACAGTCCCAATACGCTGCGATCGACGCATCGAAAGTTACGGCCAAAAAACGAAAACCTGAATTTTCGACATTTTTCAGCAGGTGCTTTTTCCTTCGTCGTTTCTCTGCTGTTGATCCCACGCTCTTTTCGCTGCGTTTTCTGAGTTCCTTGGGGTCCAATTGGTCGGGCAAGAGTCATACGAATCAATTCTGAGACGAAAAATTTTTTGGTAAAAAAAAAAGGAAGGTTAACCCCTTTGTATTTTTGGCGAAAATTTTGGCGATTTTGAAAAGTGCTGAAATCAATTCTTTCAGGCACTATTCCGACGTAATTTTGCGAGAGAAATCGATTGGGCACAGTCCCAATACGCTGCGATCGACGCATCGAAAGTTACGGCCAAAAAACGAAAACCTGAATTTTCGACATTTTTCAGCAGGTGCTTTTTCCTTCGTCGTTTCTCTGCTGTTGATCCCACGCTCTTTTCGCTGCGTTTTCTGAGTTCCTTGGGGTCCAATTGGTCGGGCAAGAGTCATACGAATCAATTCTGAGACGAAAAATTTTTTGGTAAAAAAAAAAGGAAGGTTAACCCCTTTGTATTTTTGGCGAAAATTTTGGCGATTTTGAAAAGTGCTGAAATCAATTCTTTCAGGCACTATTCCGACGTAATTTTGCGAGAGAAATCGATTGGGCGCAGTCCCAATACGCTGCGATCGACGCATCGAAAGTTACGGCCAAAAAACGAAAACCTGAATTTTCGACATTTTTCAGCAGGTGCTTTTTCCTTCGTCGTTTCTCTGCTGTTGATCCCACGCTCTTTTCGCTGCGTTTTCTGAGTTCCTTGGGGTCCAATTGGTCGGGCAAGAGTCATACGAATCAATTCTGAGACGAAAAATTTTTTGGTAAAAAAAAAAGGAAGGTTAACCCCTTTGTATTTTTGGCGAAAATTTTGGCGATTTTGAAAAGTGCTGAAATCAATTCTTTCAGGCACTATTCCGACGTAATTTTGCGAGAGAAATCGATTGGGCACAGTCCCAATACGCTGCGATCGACGCATCGAAAGTTACGGCCAAAAAACGAAAACCTGAATTTTCGACATTTTTCAGCAGGTGCTTTTTCCTTCGTCGTTTCTCTGCTGTTGATCCCACGCTCTTTTCGCTGCGTTTTCTGAGTTCCTTGGGGTCCAATTGGTCGGGCAAGAGTCATACGAATCAATTCTGAGACGAAAAATTTTTTGGTAAAAAAAAAAGGAAGGTTAACCCCTTTGTATTTTTGGCGAAAATTTTGGCGATTTTGAAAAGTGCTGAAATCAATTCTTTCAGGCACTATTCCGACGTAATTTTGCGAGAGAAATCGATTGGGCACAGTCCCAATACGCTGCGATCGACGCATCGAAAGTTACGGCCAAAAAACGAAAACCTGAATTTTCGACATTTTTCAGCAGGTGCTTTTTCCTTCGTCGTTTCTCTGCTGTTGATCCCACGCTCTTTTCGCTGCGTTTTCTGAGTTCCTTGGGGTCCAATTGGTCGGGCAAGAGTCATACGAATCAATTCTGAGACGAAAAATTTTTTGGTAAAAAAAAAAGGAAGGTTAACCCCTTTGTATTTTTGGCGAAAATTTTGGCGATTTTGAAAAGTGCTGAAATCAATTCTTTCAGGCACTATTCCGACGTAATTTTGCGAGAGAAATCGATTGGGCACAGTCCCAATACGCTGCGATCGACGCATCGAAAGTTACGGCCAAAAAACGAAAACCTGAATTTTCGACATTTTTCAGCAGGTGCTTTTTCCTTCGTCGTTTCTCTGCTGTTGATCCCACGCTCTTTTCGCTGCGTTTTCTGAGTTCCTTGGGGTCCAATTGGTCGGGCAAGAGTCATACGAATCAATTCTGAGACGAAAAATTTTTTGGTAAAAAAAAAAGGAAGGTTAACCCCTTTGTATTTTTGGCGAAAATTTTGGCGATTTTGAAAAGTGCTGCAATCAATTCTTTCAGGCACTATTCCGACGTAATTTTGCGAGAGAAATCGATTGAGCGCAGTCCCAATACGCTGCGATCGACGCATCGAAAGTTACGGCCAAAAAACGAAAACCTGAATTTTCGACATTTTTCAGCAGGTGCTTTTTCCTTCGTCGTTTCTCTGCTGTTGATCCCACGCTCTTTTCGCTGCGTTTTCTGAGTTCCTTGGGGTCCAATTGGTCGGGCAAGAGTCATACGAATCAATTCTGAGACGAAAAATTTTTTGGTAAAAAAAAAAGGAAGGTTAACCCCTTTGTATTTTTGGCGAAAATTTTGGCGATTTTGAAAAGTGCTGAAATCAATTCTTTCAGGCACTATTCCGACGTAATTTTGCGAGAGAAATCGATTGGGCGCAGTCCCAATACGCTGCGATCGACGCATCGAAAGTTACGGCCAAAAAACGAAAACCTGAATTTTCGACATTTTTCAGCAGGTGCTTTTTCCTTCGTCGTTTCTCTGCTGTTGATCCCACGCTCTTTTCGCTGCGTTTTCTGAGTTCCTTGGGGTCCAATTGGTCGGGCAAGAGTCATACGAATCAATTCTGAGACGAAAAATTTTTTGGTAAAAAAAAAAGGAAGGTTAACCCGTTTGTATTTTTGGCGAAAATTTTGGCGATTTTGAAAAGTGCTGAAATCAATTCTTTCAGGCACTATTCCGACGTAATTTTGCGAGAGAAATCGATTGGGCACAGTCCCAATACGCTGCGATCGACGCATCGAAAGTTACGGCCAAAAAACGAAAACCTGAATTTTCGACATTTTTCAGCAGGTGCTTTTTCCTTCGTCGTTTCTCTGCTGTTGATCCCACGCTCTTTTCGCTGCGTTTTCTGAGTTCCTTGGGGTCCAATTGGTCGGGCAAGAGTCATACGAATCAATTCTGAGACGAAAAATTTTTTGGTAAAAAAAAAAGGAAGGTTAACCCCTTTGTATTTTTGGCGAAAATTTTGGCGATTTTGAAAAGTGCTGAAATCAATTCTTTCAGGCACTATTCCGACGTAATTTTGCGAGAGAAATCGATTGGGCACAGTCCCAATACGCTGCGATCGACGCATCGAAAGTTACGGCCAAAAAACGAAAACCTGAATTTTCGACATTTTTCAGCAGGTGCTTTTTCCTTCGTCGTTTCTCTGCTGTTGATCCCACGCTCTTTTCGCTGCGTTTTCTGAGTTCCTTGGGGTCCAATTGGTCGGGCAAGAGTCATACGAATCAATTCTGAGACGAAAAATTTTTTGGTAAAAAAAAAAGGAAGGTTAACCCCTTTGTATTTTTGGCGAAAATTTTGGCGATTTTGAAAAGTGCTGAAATCAATTCTTTCAGGCACTATTCCGACGTAATTTTGCGAGAGAAATCGATTGGGCACAGTCCCAATACGCTGCGATCGACGCATCGAAAGTTACGGCCAAAAAACGAAAACCTGAATTTTCGACATTTTTCAGCAGGTGCTTTTTCCTTCGTCGTTTCTCTGCTGTTGATCCCACGCTCTTTTCGCTGCGTTTTCTGAGTTCCTTGGGGTCCAATTGGTCGGGCAAGAGTCATACGAATCAATTCTGAGACGAAAAATTTTTTGGTAAAAAAAAAAGGAAGGTTAACCCCTTTGTATTTTTGGCGAAAATTTTGGCGATTTTGAAAAGTGCTGCAATCAATTCTTTCAGGCACTATTCCGACGTAATTTTGCGAGAGAAATCGATTGAGCGCAGTCCCAATACGCTGCGATCGACGCATCGAAAGTTACGGCCAAAAAACGAAAACCTGAATTTTCGACATTTTTCAGCAGGTGCTTTTTCCTTCGTCGTTTCTCTGCTGTTGATCCCACGCTCTTTTCGCTGCGTTTTCTGAGTTCCTTGGGGTCCAATTGGTCGGGCAAGAGTCATACGAATCAATTCTGAGACGAAAAATTTTTTGGTAAAAAAAAAAGGAAGGTTAACCCCTTTGTATTTTTGGCGAAAATTTTGGCGATTTTGAAAAGTGCTGAAATCAATTCTTTCAGGCACTATTCCGACGTAATTTTGCGAGAGAAATCGATTGGGCGCAGTCCCAATACGCTGCGATCGACGCATCGAAAGTTACGGCCAAAAAACGAAAACCTGAATTTTCGACATTTTTCAGCAGGTGCTTTTTCCTTCGTCGTTTCTCTGCTGTTGATCCCACGCTCTTTTCGCTGCGTTTTCTGAGTTCCTTGGGGTCCAATTGGTCGGGCAAGAGTCATACGAATCAATTCTGAGACGAAAAATTTTTTGGTAAAAAAAAAAGGAAGGTTAACCCCTTTGTATTTTTGGCGAAAATTTTGGCGATTTTGAAAAGTGCTGCAATCAATTCTTTCAGGCACTATTCCGACGTAATTTTGCGAGAGAAATCGATTGAGCGCAGTCCCAATACGCTGCGATCGACGCATCGAAAGTTACGGCCAAAAAACGAAAACCTGAATTTTCGACATTTTTCAGCAGGTGCTTTTTCCTTCGTCGTTTCTCTGCTGTTGATCCCACGCTCTTTTCGCTGCGTTTTCTGAGTTCCTTGGGGTCCAATTGGTCGGGCAAGAGTCATACGAATCAATTCTGAGACGAAAAATTTTTTGGTAAAAAAAAAAGGAAGGTTAACCCCTTTGTATTTTTGGCGAAAATTTTGGCGATTTTGAAAAGTGCTGAAATCAATTCTTTCAGGCACTATTCCGACGTAATTTTGCGAGAGAAATCGATTGGGCGCAGTCCCAATACGCTGCGATCGACGCATCGAAAGTTACGGCCAAAAAACGAAAACCTGAATTTTCGACATTTTTCAGCAGGTGCTTTTTCCTTCGTCGTTTCTCTGCTGTTGATCCCACGCTCTTTTCGCTGCGTTTTCTGAGTTCCTTGGGGTCCAATTGGTCGGGCAAGAGTCATACGAATCAATTCTGAGACAAAATATTCTGCTCCGCATATGAGACAGTATTCAACGCAGTGTCCTGATTTAAAGACTCAAAAAGGGGATTGTCTGGGATTTTTATTGATAGGGAGAGATAGAACGAAGCTTTTTAAAACTTTGAGTGTATTTTAATTCACATTTGAAAGGTACGAGCAAAAATTTTCATCATCCAACTGTCGCAGAACGGCAGCGTTATTAGCTGACCCGTTAACTGAAGAATATGTCTTTAGTCAAAGGCTGACCATCGAAGGGCCTAGCCTCTTGAGTCTGGAATCGGCAGGAAAGATAAAGTGCGTATTCCTTGGCCGAAACGTTAAAACTAAGTCATTATACATCATATCATACATCATAGATCATACATCATACATTATACATCATACATCATCATACATCATACGTAGTATTAAAGTACGAAACCAAAGTTTGGTTGTTTAGATAGTGACGTCACCCAAAATTTTTTATCTTGAAATATCAGCTAGCCGAATTCATTAGTATGGAAACAACGGCGGAGTTGAGCGAACGGATGAGAATCGCGCTTCGCAGATTTCGAGTACCGGGTTCTCTTCCTCCTGGATCCTGCACTCCTGGTCGGCTTCCTGGTGCAACTCGTCTTTCAGGACAAGCGCTCAGTACTTTCTACGCTCCAGGTACGCTACCTGGTGAAACTCGACTTCCTGGACAAGCGGTCCGTGGTTCTGGCTGTCCAGGTTCTTGATCTGGTGACTCTTGACCACGCGTTGCATAGTTTCTGCACTCCAGTTCCACTACCTAGTGAAACTCAACTTCCAAGAAAAGCGCTCCGTAGTTTTCGCGCCCAGGTCCGCTACCCCTAACCACCTCCAATGACGACCGCTAACCAACTCGAGGTCCAACTCGAATCCTGATAAATATTTACAGTAAAAATTAGAACACAGTACAAATATTGTGTTAGTACGAATATAAATTTCGATTGACACATTTTACCAAAAAGATTATGAGAAAATTATAAAAAATTATAGAAATTTTATCAGCGCATTGATAGCGACTGAATTTTGGTTCGCGCGAAAAATGAATTGAAATAATTTCTTGTAAACATGACGTGTGTAAAAAATTTTAGACAAAATATAATTACAATTGCCAATCAATAATGTAACAATATTTCACTCACCGTGCACAAATCCTCGTTCTCCTCGTCCACCTAGTTCTTCTCGTCTTCCTCGTCTTCCTCTTCCTAGTCCTCCTCCTCGTCCACCTCGATCACTTGCAACCACTGCCAACCACCTCCAATGACCACCGCTACCCACCTCGGGTTAGACCTCAAATACTAATAAATATTTTAAGTATTAAAACATATCAAAAATATTGTGTAAGGATTAATGTAAATTTTTTATTGACAGATTTGACCAAGAAGATTACGAGAAAATAATCAAAATTATAGAAATTTTGTTAGCGCATTGAGAGCTAACTGAATTCTGGCTTGCGTAAAAGATGAATTGAAATGATGTATTGTAAACGTAACAAGTATGAAAAATTGTAGATAAAATATAATAACAATTGCAATTAAATATTACAAAAATCTTCTACTCACCGTTCACAAATCCTCGTCCTCCTCGTCCACCATATTCTCCTCGTCGTCCTCGTCCTCCTCTTCGTCCACCTCGATCACCAACAACCACCACCAAACAACTCCAAAGACCACTGATAACCACCTCGGGTTGTACCTCGAATACTAATCAATATTTTCAGTATTAGAACACATGAAAAATATTGTGTAAGGATAAATATAATTTTTTTAATGACAGATTTGACTAAGAAGGTTATGAGAAAATTATAAAAAATTATAGAAATTTTATTAGCGCATTGATAGCTACCGAATTAGGGCTAGCGCGAAAAATCCTCCTCGTCCACCCCGTTCTCGTTGTTCTCCATGTCTTTCTCCACCTCCCGGTCCTCTTTGTCCTCTTCTTGAAGTCGAGTTTCGCCGGGTAGTGGACCTGGAGCGCAGGAACCACAGAGCGCATGTCCTGGATGTCAAGTTTCACCAGGTAGTGGACGTTGAGCGCAGAAACTACGGAGCGGTTGTCCTGGAAGTCCAGTTTCATCAGGAAGCGCAGGATGCAGGATCTAGAGAACCTGGTACTCGAAATCTGCGGAGCGCGATTCTCATACGTTCGCTCTACTGCGCGGTTGTTTCCAGACTGAGGAATTCGGCTAGCTGATTTGCGTCTATATAGATCGATGACGTCGATAGAAAAAAAATTTTGGGTGACGTCACATTCTGAACATCCGAACATCCAAACATCCAAAGTTTGGTTTCTAACTTTAATATTATGTATGATGTATGATATGATGTAAGATGTATGATGTATGATGCTATGATATGATGTATAATGATTTCAGTTTGCGAGAGAAATCGATTGGGCGCTGTCTCAATGGGCTGGGAGTAACGGATCAAAAGTTACAGCCAAAGAACGAAGAAATTCCTTGGTGATTTCTCTGCCGTCGGTACCTTGCTGTGATTCATTTCTCTTGTGCATTTCGTGGTGTCTTATCAGTCTAGAAAGGATCAATAAATCGATCTTGCAACTGAAAATATTTCGCTCAAAGAGTATGGATTACCCTTCCGGATTTTCTGAAAATGTTGACACAGGGTCTGAGTCGAAACTGACATTTCGTTGATCCAGCAAGAGCAATAAATGCCTGGAAAGGAATCCCAACTAGCATTGTGAATTAAAAAGTTAGCGATAAAAAATTACGCTTCTTCGACGCATGTTTTTTGCGCAGCAAGGTTGAAATGAAAAGTAATTTGGGATAAATGATGAAACGGTTGATCGAAGATATTATGATTGAGTTTACTTCGAATTTCAGAATGTACATTTCACAGAAGTATAGTATATTTTATGTATCAACTTTCGACTCTCGGAATACAGTTCAATCATGGGACTACAAATCTTGAATTAAATTGGTGCTTACGGACAGTGTAATAGCAAATGATCCAATAAGTACAATTTTTCGTAGATTGTTCACGAAACGCTGAAGACATGTGCTAATTCTGAAGATTGTGTATTTACAAGTATCTTCAACTAACTTCGCTATTTAAACTCTTACATAAATTTATAGCATGTAGGTGCCTTGGATCAACTGAACTCATTCAAACTTGATTCATTCGACACTCGATCATGAGGATTCGTTTTACGGTATTAGAATCATGAGCGTTTGATGATTCGAATACAGCATTTGACGATCACATATGTGTATATGATGTATATTCTAATGTCAAAATTAATCTGAAGTATATATATATGCTTCAATGACGAACATTCAAAACAAAACAATAATATGAATTGCTATGGGTATGGAAGTTAATTCATGATTATCATTTGTCACTAATGCCAGCGAGCTCTCAAAACGTGTACATTCATTTATGTTTCCGTTGCAATTTCAATTTGCAAATATCGCGATTCCAGTTGATTTCCAGTGGTGGGTATTGTGGTTGACAATTCGTGGAAATTATGTTTCAGTGTTTATGTACCATTAGGTAAAATAATGTATATGCGTGCAAAGTACGTGGATTTCAATGGATAGATCGGTGGTGATTTGCATATAGTTTATTAGCCTGTTGTGATTGTTGTATATACAGTTAGTAATAACCATATTAATATTAGCATACTATATGAAGACTATATGTGTTACAGCAGAGCACAGTGAACTTTTCGTCATCTTCCTCCGAATACCCAAAAATCTTTTCAAATATATTACGATTTTTGTTACAATTCAAAAGCAATATTCAAATTCGAAACAATTTATCGTAAATATTCGCAGTAGATACACACACACACACATATATATATATACCTACGTTGAATTTACAATTTCTGAAGTAAAAAATACCCCTTCCTAATTGATTACAAATATTTAATTTTGATTTCATTGGCTTTTCTTTCCTTTCTTTAAGTTTTCAATTGCCGCGAGTACACGCGTATGCATTTGTACATATACATACATACATACGTAAATACATACCGAGTACGCAAAAAGAAGAAGAATTAGATAAAGTACGCAATGTGGGGCTTATGTGCTACAAGTCACAACGCCAGAGTGAGGGGCACCTCGTCTCCTGCATGGTCGCTCCGTTTCAGAATCGTACTCGTAATAAGTCTGTGAAATAATACACGTATGGATAAATTTTTAATTTCTTCAATGACATACGTAATTTTATTCATTCTTGCCCAGTTTGTTCGTGCAGCGGTTGTGTTTTTTATTTTGCAAACAGAAATGAAATCATTTGCCGAAAGAATCCCGATGAAGCTTTGCGTCAAGTTATAATAAACAATAATTACGAGACATTGCAGAAGCCTCGATACCGAATGAAATATCTGGGATGTCATGACAGGAGACAGAGGCGCCGTATATGAGTTTCTTTGGATTTGTCGTACATTTTTTCGCCTTTGATGTGATTCAACGTTGCTTCGACTATTATCGTTCAGCATCCTGCCGTATTAATATAGTATATATAGTCTGTACTGCACCCTTGTAATTCCCTTGGCTAGATCATACTTCGTATCGAGTAAATGCAACGCGGTCTAGATGTGAAGGGTTCAGTAGCAGAGTAGCCTAACCCACATTGCCGATAAGGCTCATTTCAACTATCCTAAGCTAATTCAAAATTATGCTTATCGACAATGTGGACGAGGCCACTCTGGCACCGAAACCTTCACACGTCGCCCATAATGCGGTTGTATAATTACTTTCCAATACTTATATAAAATCAAATGAGACTTTCAAATTGTAAGTTCTTCTCTATCTATGACGAGTATATAGAGGAAAATATTTAGCAGATATTATATAGTACGGTGACTAGCAAAGAGTGAGTCGAAACGTAAAAGAATATAATTTTACAATGACTTCTACAATCTCTTTATTTCGTGTATGTATAGTATTTTGGGAGTTTCAAATTTATATTTTCTGTCTTTCGATGTCTAATTTATTGAATATTTTTCTATGGAATTGACAAATTATGTTCCAACGAAACGTGCAGCAATTTGAGACGATCGACGGGGTGAAACAGATGTGGGCCGCTCGCTTTCGTTTTCGACTGCGAAAACTACGCGAGGTACGGATGGCCATTTTATCATTTCCATAGGAAAAACTCAATACCTATAATGTGCTCTTTATCTCATTAGCTACAGTACAGTCGACCTGTTTCAGGGCAATTGAGGCCTACCACTATCCATACAGGGTTTTTAATTTGTGCTGGATACAGGATGAAGGGGCACATTCAATTGATCACATACCAGCTACCATAATCATCACCTTTGACCTGGTGTTCTTGTACGAACATTTCCCTAATTGTTTCTAGTAATTTCAATCTATCAATTATGCACATATTATAGCATTCGAGGTGTTACACGGTGACTGCGTAATGCACGCGAGGTATCGGGTAGAGATATACATATAATATACTTGACATGTATTAAACGTATGAGGACTACATATGAAGTGTAATATCTGCCGACGTCATACGGGGTGACATTTCCCAGAATTGTTACTTTGAATGCGCATAATCAATCGCCTAAGTAAGTAATGATTATGGAAGTGTTTTAAGATTATTGCCGTCTTTGTACAGTGTATATTATATATATTTATAACATTGAAAAGAAAGATTTATATGAGAAAAATTTTATATAATATACTCGCTCCCGGAAGGTGCGAGACATAATATGTATATATATACATGTACATGTATAATATATATATTAGGCTGAAAACACCATTGATTTATTATTAAGAAGTAATTTCTAATACAGTATTTTTTATTTGAGAAATTTTCCTTGCTCTTTTTCATTTTCTAAATTGTCTGTTATTTTCTTTTATCATTATTTTTCATCTGATAATCATTCATCTATGAAATATCTACGATAAAAAGTTTTTCATATTCTTTTTTTTTTTTTTTCGTTTTTTTTTTTATTTAATTTCATGCTACAATTTAGTTTTCCCTTTAAATTTTAATTAATCAATAATCTCACTTTGTCGCATCAACACCAAAGTATTATGCAACCTTTTTTTTTCATTAACTTTTAAATTTAATTAAAAATTTTATTTTCATTGTTTAACGTTTTCAAAAATTACGTTTTAGTTGAAAGTGGAATTGACACGCATATAAGGTTATTGAAGTAGCCTTTTTATAGCAAGAATAATAGTGCGGATGCAATAAAACATATATGTGTATATATATATGTATATATTTATATATATATATATATATAAATGATCCACTTTTTACATTTTTGACTTGACCACTGTAGGATTACTTATTGTTATAAACACGACGGCCTCATCAGGATACGTCGACTTTAATTTACAATTACAATAATTATATGTATAGCCGTCTGTCTTATGTAGCTATGAGTGTAGCCGAGAAGAAAAAAAAACACTTCTAAAATAGAGACTGCAGGTCGTATTGCATCGGCACTATATCGATACATAACAATACGTATGTATCAGTGCATAATGCACTATGATGCAATAAAATATAATGTGAGGTGCAGAGGTTGACTGCACCTACATTTTCTTTTGTATTTTCTTGTGTTTATTCGTTACCAGCTTGGCATTGTTAAGCATTAATTTCCATTTGCAAACACTTTTCGGTTTACGACAATCCGATGAAAGCGATTGGGTTTTGTAGAAAAAAAAGAAAAAAAATTTGATATACTTATCCGTCTATAACGCATTCTGAAGTATGAGATCAAGGAAGACAAATCACCTGTCAGTTGGAGACTATACATAGCGCTGTGTCATTTTGTTCCTGTTCTATTCACGGAGTATTGTTGGGGCAATGAAGTCATAGAAACATTCACATTTATGATTCCGATACATTGCGTTTAGACGATTACATCAGAATGGAAGGATGTGAAATTCGATAAGAATCTTGCAGTTGTGAATAACAACGAGGTGAGCAATAGCTATAAATGAAAAGATACTAATCGGAAACATTCATCAGATTGAAATGAAAAATTGCGTGCGGCGCACAAAGAGGGGTTTGAGATTGATAAACGTTCGGTAGCAGAATTAATCTTGCGAAAATTTTCGAGTTCCGATTCTACGACTGAACTCTGCGATACGCTAAATAAATTTCACGACCCAATCACACACCGCACCATCAACCTTAACAAATCAAATTTAGGCCAAACTTTTCATCGATACACAATTGTGATTGTGCATCGATAATGTAATGTAATAGACGTAATAATTGTATATTTATACTCGTAAACTTATCTATCGATATAAGAAAGTAACGTATTCTCTCAATTCCTATATGATGAATTTTTCACTACACTAAACTATAATATATGAGATTAAGGCTAATATATTTACCGTCTATTCGAGCTCTGGCTGTCAGAGGACTCTGGCTAAACTTTTAGTATGTGATTTTTTCTTTCCGCCTTTCTTTCTTTCTTTATTTCTTTCTTTCTTCCTTCCTTTCATTTGTATTTTAATATGTATAAGGGCACCATTGGTTGCTAATGTATAGAAAAAACTTCTTGGGTTTCTTCCGAAATTATTAAAAACTTTTGGGTCTGTCTATCCCAACAAAAATATTTTATGCATCAATGTTCTATTCCGTATAATTGTTGAAATATATTTGTTTTCAACAATCTCAAATTCACGCGGTGTATCGCGGTACGTATTTAATTTGTGTGCGAGCAAGAATGAGAAAATATACATTTTTGTCCAGCTGCACTTGAAATAGGTATCACTGACAAACCAGAATGACGTATTCTCTTGCGGTAAGTTTCGATAAAAGTGAGTTATTATACCCATTGGTGCCCGCTACCTAAACATGATCGTTGAATTCTAATAAATATTATTAATTGAATAATAATACAATATAATTACATTCAAAATTTACAAAGTTTGAAACTTTAAATTTAGCATTAACCTGTAAGATCTCATCACATTCGAAAATTTATCTCAATAACCGTAGATTGAATATTTTGTCACTTTGAATCGGCAGGTATAATGCATTAATTAGATTTCACAAAATATATGATAACTCACCGGGAATTTGAAAATTTCGGAATTACGTTGACAGAAGAAATAATCAATGGGAAAAGAGCTTTGTCATCTCACAATCGATTACGAAGGAGTTCGCTCAAGCTGCCTTGAGAGAATTCTGCTGCCGTAAGATCAACGTGTGTGAAAACAACTTATAAACCTGTCGGAAAACTGAAGAAAAAGATTGAACTTTCTATTTTATTAAACTTTGTCGGTTCGTCCCATACTTTTTCCCCTTTCAACGTATCAATCGACCTGATCACGGTGCTCTTTCCATATTTATTTTATTCTTAGGACCTAGCAACTGCATATTCTTACCTTCAAGAGCTAATAAGATACTTGTACTTATGGGTTGTTATACATCATATCATATCATAATATATCATAGTGAACACCGAAGAATATATTTAACGAATTGCTTCTTTGTTAGTATAGAAATTTTAATATGCCTCTGGTGCAATTGAAAATTTTACTATTACAATAATTTTAGAGGGATAAGAAATGTGTAAATATTACAAGGAACCTACGAAACAATCATATAGAAAAATGACTAGTATACACGAAGCTTACGTGCTTCGAACCTGATCACGTGTTCTAAGTAGAAAACAGAAAAATTGAACTCAATTAACCAAAAATTATCCATTGTATAGATATATTACGTTACCGGCACATTTAACTTTCAGATTTTCTCTTTATCAATTTCGCATGACGTAACATTTGAATTATACGGCCGGGAGTATTGAACTGTCCGTACATGTTATGTTCATGTGATGACTGATCTAACAGTAATGATAGATAGTGGTTCAACTTTAATTTAATACATATGATAGAATATAAGTATACATACACACACACACATATATATATATATACGTATATATATGTATATACATACATATATATATATATATATATAGACATGTATATGTATAATAGGTAATAACATAGCTACCTAGACTAACAATTACACTTTCTGTACAATGCAAGGTGAGCTTGATATATAATATTGTATTGAATTATTTATAACGTATATTTTTCATCATTTCATAG